>NW_027528362.1:1298409-1417216 GCF_008692635.1 Crocuta crocuta | reverse complement strand
ACAGGGCGGGGTGGGGGGAGGGTTGTTGGATTAGGAGTTTACTACAAAATTAATAGATACTCCAGAAAAATCACATTTCATCATTAATCCCACTTGTTTCTCCCAGATGGGCAAGAGTGTGCCGTGGACATAAAGTAGTATATGCTGCCACTTGAATGGACACTTTTTCTGGGTCCTTCCATATCAGAAGCTCAGAATCCTGGTCAGTGAGGTTCACTGACAAATCAGCATTTAGGACAAGTGGTTCTCAAACTGCTTGTTTCCAAAACACTGATGTGCTGCAGCTAAGCCTCAAACAGTCACAATCTCTTCCCAATTTCTGAGAAAAGAAATGAGCCACAATGATGTGATTTTTTTTTCCTTTATAAAAATATCCCCAAATCTTTGGTGTTTGTTTTTATCCGTGTGTTATCTAGTCTAGTTCAAACATATGTATCTGGTTATGTTGAAACTTAATAGACCGTTATTTCTAGTTTATAGTCTGTTAATTCTAGGAGGTCTAGAACCTCCCCCTGATTGAGGTCCATGGTTGTAGCAAAACCTAGGGAACATGTCACATCATTGTTGAGTGTCCCCTGAATATAAATGAGTCCTTTGTGGACATCTTGGTGCTCGGGATAGTAGCGGTGAATTATACAAGATTCTGGGATGACCGAAGAAAGAACCTGACCTCACATCTCTGACCAGATGTGTCTGTTGTTCTAAAGCTGACACATATTTTGTAAACTCCAACCATTCTTTGGCTGAGGTTTATGGAAGACGAGTTAAACTTCTTAGCCAACCCCTCCTCCCTTCCAATTGGTCTGTTAGTCTTCATTAAATCCTCAGTTGAACTGCTGTTTTTCAGAACAATGAGGTGGTTGTTTCTACCTACAACCTGTCTTTTCCTGATATGATTATTGTTTAAAATGGTCCTATGACATGGCCAGGGGTTTATTTGGCAATGACAGAAATTATAATTTTGCACCTTAGTTTAGGAGCAGTTAAAGAAGCAAACTTAAAAACATAATAGTTGGCATTTCATTAACCTTCAGCCCCAGATAAAATTTTGCTGAAATTACTCACTGATCTTTTTCTCAGCAAATATGTATTGAGAATCTTCGCCACATTGGCCATTAGGATATGAAGTGATTCCATATTTCTGGTTTCAGGGAGTTGACAGATAATCAGTGTGGACCTGAATCAGGACTTACTAAGAACTGACTTCTGGAAGTGCTGCCTCAGGGACTCTCTGACGGTGACCATTTTCTTTCAGGCAGAAATTACTGCTCCCATCTGGGCATGAGCCCATTTAAAGAGTCTGGCCAAGGAAAAGCTGCCTGCTGTAGTTTCCTGGCCTCGGAGAACCCTTGCTGGTCAGCAGTGCCTGACTGCGATCACCTTCAATGCTGTGTAGGCCACAGTTCCAGGAATAGTGTGTCCAGCGAGAATAAATTAACTTGAAAGGAAGGAAACGTTTGCTCTCCATCTGTGATACACAGTCCCAGGGAGCCCATGTGCCTCCCCTGGAAGATCCTCACAGCTGCCTAGTGGCGTGTTTCCCATCCCGAGGCTACTCTTTCCCCAATTCACATGGATACAAGTCAGAAATGTTTGAGACCATCCAGATCGGAAGCCTAAGTGAGATCTGGAAGAGTATATTCAAGGCCAATGAATTGGGAAAGATTCTACCAGTTTTCGATTATTAGTTAAGTTGGGCCAGTCTGAAATCCACCTCTCTACTACACTGGGGGAAAGCTTGAAAGTGTAGATTTTAGTATCAGATAATAGTAAGGATGATGGCAGACAATGATACAGCACGTAGTAGGAATCAGGCATCTTTCAAACCACATACATAAAGTATGTTTCCAAATATACTTATTTAACGTCTTTCAGCCCAAAGAGGTGAGTGCCATTATTATTGACAGTTTAGCCCTGGATCACACAAGTTAGGATGTTTGATTTACTCAGCCCTTCTGGGATACAGTCTAATTCAACCTTGTTATTTTAGGGCATTTATTTCCCTCTTGCCTACTCGCTGTGAGAGGCACCCCAGCTCTGCAGACCGGCCGCCCTAGTCTGCATCTCATGGCTTGCTACTAGCTCGCAGTGTGACCTTGAGCAAGTCATTGCCTTATCGGTCCCTCAGTTTCCGCTCTAAAATGGGCATGATCACAGAACTATCTTGCCAAATTGCTGTGAGGACAAAATGAATGGATATTAGAGTAGTGGTGCTCTGTACCCAGGAGGCACCATTATTTTTATTATTAGCTATTATTTTCTTTCCAGCTTCATCTCCCACTTGTCCTTAATATAGCAGCCATGCTGAGCAGAGCTCCCTTGAACCTCCTGAAATCTGTCATCTCTTGGTGCCTTTGAACATGCTATTCACTTCACCTTCCTCTTGCTACTTTCAGCTTAAATGTTCCTCCCTAAGGACCTTGCTTCGTGCTCTCCCCTGTTCTCCAGGTAACTGTTTCCTTCCTTCTCATGCCATTCATCTATTAAAGGACTTAGTGATTCACAACTACCCAACATTTATTGAGCACTTATTATGTACCCAGTAGTGTTCCAAGTGTTTTTGTTGCTTTTTTTAAAAAAAAATATGACAGCTCCATGTGGTAGGGTTACATTCGTTAAAATTATGTCCATGTCTATCTCCCCCAGTAGACTGTGATAGTGGCTTGTACATCTGTGTGTGTTATTCATTTTGTATCTCTAGGAGCTGGCAGAGTGCCTAATTAATACACAGTGGGCACTCAGTAAATGTGTAAGTGGATACATTTTACCAACATCTATTTACATCCGAATAATAAGCTAATTGTAAGTAATTCTTCTTTTAAAAAATCTTCATGCTTTTCTCATTGCAGAAATTCACTGTCAAAATTTTAGAAAACACCGATAAGTAAGAAGAGGGAAGTTAAAATCCCACCACTCCCAGCCCTGGAGAGCTTCAGCGACCTGCTTAGGGACACACAAGTTCTATGTAGCCACACTGAGAATCAAGGTCAGGCAGTCTGGCGACAGAGCCCACAGCTTGAAAGCTGCATGAATCTGCTGTTCTTTCTCCCCTGGCAAATACACACACTCTCCCGTGAACAGATTATGTTAGCTATTAAAATAGGTTGGAAGAGCTGACATTTGAAAATGAAATCTACCGTATGTATGATGGTGCAAGATATGAAATCTACATTTTAAAAAATGGCCAGCATTCTGTCTTTTCATGCCTTCGCACTTCCTGTTCCATCCCATACTCGGGGGAATCCGGACTGGGAGGCGGCATAGTGAGGTAAGCGAGAATCGAGGATGGCTTCTAAGTCAGACAAACAGAGGTTCGAACCCCGGCTGTGCCACCAGATGCCTTCCGGGGACCAGTTGCAAAGCCTCCCTCAGTCTTTATTTCTTCTGTAAAATAGAGATAATAAGAGACACTTCACAGCGTCTTGTGAAGTTTAGAGGTTACGTGACGGTGGAGTGCCTTGAGCTTGATTAATGGTAGGTCTTGTTAAGCCTCTAATGGTGATATTCTGCGGCTTCCCTGAACAGCAACCTTGCCAAATTGTTTCCCATGGCTATGTGTATTTGTTTTTTCCAATCCTTCATTTTAACTCTGGTGGTAATTCAATTTTTGTATTATTATTAGATGTCTTGCCTCATGATAGTTTTCCTAGAAATTCAATCTCTTCTCCACAGGGTCTCTTTGAGATTAAAGAGAAAGAAGTGGCAAATTTAGGATCTTAGAGCAATTTTCATTTAAAAGAAGATCACTGTTTTCATTACCCTATCGTTAATGTTTTCTATTTCCCTTTATCAGCGAGTTATTTCAAAGTCGATCTGTATTGCCAAACTGAACCCTTGTTTTCCTGCAAGATGAAAGGAGCCAGCCATGGATGAGACACTAGACAATTTTGCAAATGCTTCTTCCGACTTCCCCGATTTTGCAGCGCCTTTTGGAAATTGCACTGATGAAAAAATCCCACTGAAGAGGCACTACCTCCCGGTTATTTATAGCATCATCTTCCTGGTGGGCTTTCCAGGGAATGCAGTAGCAATTTCCACGTACATTTTCAAAATGCGGCCCTGGAAAGGCAGCACCATCATTATGCTGAACCTGGCCTGCACAGATCTGCTCTATCTAACCAGCTTCCCTTTCCTGATTCACTACTATGCCAGTGGCGAAAACTGGATCTTTGGGGACTTCATGTGCAAGTTCATCCGCTTCGGCTTCCATTTCAACCTGTATAGCAGCATACTCTTCCTGACCTGTTACAGCATCTTCCGATACTTTGTGATCATTCACCCCATGAGCTGCTTTTCCATTCACAAAACTCGATGGGCCGTGGTGGCCTGTGCTGTGGTGTGGGTCATTTCACTGGTGGCCGTCATTCCCATGACCTTCCTGATCACATCAACCACCAGGACCAATAGATCGGCCTGCCTTGACCTCACCAGTTCAGATGACCTCGCCACTATCAAGTGGTACAATCTAGTTTTGACGGCCACTACTTTCTGCCTTCCCTTGGTGATAGTGACACTGTGCTATACAATGATTATCTGCACCCTAACCCAAGGACCTCAGAATCGCAGCGGCCTTAAGCAGAAAGCTAGAAGGCTAACCATTCTGCTGCTCCTCGTGTTTTATATATGTTTTTTACCCTTCCACATCTTGAGGGTCATTCGAATCGAATCTCGACTGCTTTCAACCAGCTGCTCCATTGAGTATCAGATCCATGAAGCCTACATTGTTTCCAGGCCGTTAGCTGCCCTGAACACCTTTGGTAACCTGTTACTGTATGTGGTGGTCAGTGACAATTTCCAGCAGGCCATCTGCTCGATGGTGCGATGCAGAGCCAGTGGGGACCTAGAACAAGTGAAAAAAATCAGTTACTCAAACAACCCTTGACATACTTCATTTAGTCAACCAAGAAGAAAAGCCTGCTGATATTTTAGCTTCCGGGAAGTCCAGAATAGCTCCCCGAGTAGTTCTCAGGAAACATCGTGTGCTCAGGTAATTCCGTGCCAAAGCCAGGGCAGGACTACAGGGAGTTCCTTGTAACCCATTTATTGAGATCTTCCGTAAGGCAGAGATAAGAATGGAATATATGCGTATCAGTAGCAGATTCACATGTAGGATCCAAACTATTAGAATTCAGGGACATCCTGCAAAACATCTACTCTTAGGGCACCCGGGTGGCTCAGTTGGTTGGTTAAGCCTCCAAATCTTGATTTTGGCTCAGGTCATGATCTTGAAGTTCATGAGTTCGAGGCCCGCAGCGGGCTCTGCACTGGCAGTGCAGGGCCTGCTTGGGATTCTCTCTCACCTTCTCTCTCTCTGCCCTCCCCAGCTCTCACTCTTTCTCTCTCCACCCCCCCCCAAAAAAAAAAGATAAACTTAAAAAAAGAAAAACATCTATTCTCACCAACTTATTATATATAAATAAAATTATCTATTTTATTTGAAAGCTCACACACTTGCCCTAGATCTCTCAGGAATTAGTGCCAAGACTGGAGAAGACCAATCTTCTTACTCATGGTTTCGCGCCCCTTCGTACAGGGGCCTGTTTGCATGGAATCCCCAGACTATCCAAGGCATGATTTATCTCGTTTTCAGTATTCTTTTTGTTTTCATTTCATATGTTTAAAACTTTCTTTTTTCAAACTTTGCTTTGAGGTCATTAAACCGTGTTTCTCACAGGCTTTAGTCAAATAGATTCAAGCTGGCCGGTACAATACACTTGAGACACTTCAAAGATGTCAATGCAAATAGCAGCATATGTGGGTCATTATGTCTTTATTGTTGGAGGTCATTTTAAAAGTTGCTGCTGAATTTATAAAAATTACCAAGTTGTATTAGTTATTACCACCACATCCTGGAGAAAAAGGGGCCACTTCTTGGGGAACAGAAGTATTTTAAATACTATGTATACATTGGGCGTTACGTGAAATCGAACATTGTTTTGATTTCTGTGGAAAACGATGCCGATTCTCTTTAGATACCTTTTTCTTTTGTGACCTTCTTGAAAATACATTATCTATTTATTTTAACAGCTAAAGCTAATTTTGATTTATGTGTGTGCCTAATTTTCACAATATAATTTGAGATAATTTGAGAAAATGCACAGTCTGGACATTTAAAACCTTAGTAAATGTGTTGATACAGTTAATAAACTAGTTTATAATTTTTTATGTTTATTTTTGAGAGTGAGACAGAGTGTGAGTGGGGATGGCGCAGAGAGCGAGTGAGACACAGAATCTGAAGCAGGCTCCAGGCTCTGAGCTATCAGCACAGAGCCCGACGCGGGGCTCAAACACAAATCGTGAGATCATGACCTGAGCCGAAGTCGGACTCTTAGCCAACTGAGCCACCCAGGTGCCCCAATAAACTAATTTAAAAACACTAAAGAAACACTGAATAAGCTGCTAATATTTTTCTGTGAAAATGTAGCCTTACCACCCTATATTTACATGAAGCTTATGTTCTCCATGTTTAGAGAGCAAAACTATTTGTGACTTTCACGTTCTTCTAGAACATTACATCTGACTTAGACCTAAGTAAAGTCGTGCTCTGGGAGCCTCTGCTGGGCTTGCAGGGGGAAGAAAGAGGAAGGCCAACGGCTCCGGACACAGATGTTTCAGGATGATGGCGTTCTCTCCACCACCCACCTTCTGAGCCATCCTCTCAGGAGACTTTCCACGGCATAAGGAATGAGCTGTTTGGCTGGAGGAGGGCTTGACTTCCTCATGCATGCTGGCTGCACAGCATGGAGTAGCATTCAGAGGTCCATTGGGAGCCTGATGGCCGGGTCACTCTCTGTCCCATCTTCCCAGTGCCCAGCTCTCCCCAAAGTGTGGCCAGGTTAGCTTTGTGCCACAGCTGTTGTCATTCTAGCCCTGGCTGCAAACCCTTTGCCTTTCTCTCTGTCTCTATTCTTTCTTATTTCAAAGATTTTGCCCACCAGAAAAAAAGCCACCTGGATCTCCCGTATATCTGTCTCAACTTGTCTCTGTGGAATCTTTTTTATTCTCTTCTTTCTTCCCACCAGTATACAGAACAGTAAATCATTTCTCTTTCTGATACCAATTCTTTCACTGTGTCTTTGGTTCTTATTCACTGTCTGAGGGACCTTGCTCTGACACTTCATCCCATTCTCTCAAACTTTTAAGGTTTCGATTACCCTGGATAACCGACCTTCGTTTGGGAACATGCATAATTTTCCTTTATCCTCAAAATACCTTTGCTCATTCAGCTGTGTCGTCATTCTTTTATCTGCTCTGCTCCCTGCAGGTATGGGCCAGGTGCAGATGCCGTCTGCCCTCCGGGGTTCTGCTGATAGAATATAATCACGAGGATCCGAGCTAAATTAGACTCGAAGGGTCAGTTTTCTTTTCCAAAGTAAAGAGTTCTGGGCTAATTGTGTTTGGAACTGAGGCAAAAAAAAAAAAAAAAAAAAAAAAAAAAAGAGAGAGAGAGAGATTGATGATACTCCCAAGACTAGAATAGGACCCGAATGACCTTGTCTCATAATTGTAGGCCAAGAAAGTATGGGGACACAAGAGCAGAGTTCTGACTGTCTGCCAGAGAGGGAGCTGCTGGGTCTTTTCACCACATCAGGACTCCAAGTTCAAGTTAGGCCCAATGCGCTTGAGTGTAGGGAATCTAGAAAAAACTATTCCAAATTTTGGTGACACAGTAACCCCTCCACTTGGTTTTTAACTGTAGATCATGGAAAGTTTTTTAATGTTTTATTTTTTTTTAATTTTTATTTTAGAGAGAGCATGTGAGTAGGGGAGAGGGGCAGAGGGAGAGAGAGAGCACACACAAGAGAGAGAATCTCAAGCAGATTCCGTGCTCAGCGTGGAGTCTGACACAGGGCTCAGTCCCACAACCCTGGGATCATGACCTGAGCCGAAATCAAGATTCAGACGCTCAACCTACTGAGCCACCTGGGGGGCCCTCTCATGCAAATTTAAATGGTCAAAGAAGTAGAATAAGTAGCAAAATGACCTCCCTTATCCATGACTGAATTTCACCAGTAACCAACACCCTGCCTTTCTTGTTTCATCCATAACCTTCCTTTTTTTTTTCTGCTAGAATATTTAAAAGTAAATCCTAGAAAACATAGTAGTTTCACCCATAAATGCTTCAACATTCATCTCCATCAAAAAGCAGAAAACCAAACAAAATTTTAAAAATTATTCCTTAATATTATCTAATATCTAATCTTTCCCTTCTTTCCCTTGGTTACCCCAAACATGTCTTTTATACAGTTGGCTTTTTCAAATTAGGGTCCAAACAAGGTCTATGCACTACGTGTGATTGAAAGGTCTATCACATTTCTGTTAATCTATGAGAGTTCCCCTTTCCTTTATTTATTGTCATCTATTTACTGAAGGACCTGAGACATTTGTCCTGTGGAATCTTCCTCATTGGTTTAAATTCCGTTTTACTGTTTGTCTTGTGGCTCCATGTCCTGCTTCTGGTGTAGATTAGAAAGTAGAATTGGAGGTTAGAGGGGCGCCTGGGTGGCTTAGTCGGTTAAGCGTCCGACTTTCGCTTAGGTCGTGATCTCGCGGTTCGTGGGTTCGGGCCCTGCGTCGGGCTCTGTGCTGACTGCCAGCTCAGAGCCTGGAGCCTGTTTCAGTCTGTGACTCCCTCTCTCTGACCCTCCCCTGCTCGTGCTGTCTCTCTTTCTTTCCTAGAAATAAATAAAAATATTAAAAAAAAAAAAAGAACTAGAGGTTAGATTAGATGTAGATTCTTTTCTCCCACACTCCCTCCCTCTTCTCCCTTTCTTTCCCTTCCTGCCTCCTCTCCTTCCTCCTCTGTTTCCTTTTCACAGAAACAGCACTTCGTCTCAGGAGGTTTAGTGCCTGACTGCTGTCCATTTAACGATTGATCAGGAGTTCCAGGATGTACCGGCCTGATCCTTGTATCAGAAAGATACAACCGCCTTCGCCCTTCACAGTTTATCCGTCATTGCTTATTTTTGTCTGGACCCGCCAGGGATTTCACCGTAGTGACTTTTCGAAGTCTAACACTCTTCTGCCTTCGTTTGTTATGCCTTTTCTAGAAAGATCTTTCACCCATCAACTGTCTCGTCCCCTGCCGCTCTGAGCACAGACCCACTGATTAGATTTAGCTCCTCCTCCTTCTTCGGGAAGGTTACAAATAAGGGATGAAAAGACATCCGTGGCTGCCTTTCCAGTGTTGCCTCCATGAGAGTGTAATTCTGGCACAGTTTCCTTCCTGTATGGTCCAAATTTTTGTTCTCTAACTCTTCAGGGTTAACAGCCATGCCTGTGACCCACAGGGTTCAAGGTGCACCCTCAGGGAACGAACCGGCCTCACTGCTGCCATGCTTCTACACACCCACCTTAGTGCCTCTGTGTATTCTCTTGGTCCAGGGCAGGATATTTTCCCTTTCCCTCGACATCTCTGAGAAGAGGTAGAACCAAGCATTAATAACAAGGCCATGTAGCACTTGAGGCTAAATGTTCACCACCTGTGCCAATTTCATTTTTAAATTCCACCCAGCAAACATCGTTCAGTATAATCTACCTGATGCTATACAAGAGCCCAGATGATACCAGATGATACAAGGTCAGCAATACAAACAATCACCCAAGGGGTGAGAGCCGTGTTCATTATTGAGTTCCTGGGAAGAAACTGCATTGATTACGCACATTGATCTGTTGTCTTTCAATTCTATTTCCTTTTCTGCACTTTCGCTTGAATATTTTCTATTTATCTTTCATTAGTCCTGGCTTATAGTATGTATAACTTGCTATGAAACTCATGCATTGAATTCCTAATTTCAGACATTGTATTTTTTTTTTTTTTAATTTATACAATGTACTTTCGGTTCTGTTTATTTCACCACTTCTGTGAAATGGTTTTCTTTTTTTCTGTCTTTTGATCTATTTTGTCCCTTTCCCTATGTTTTCTAGAACTGAATAATCAGTTATTTTAAAGTCCTTATCTGTTTAACATCCAATATCGTATTGGCATTGGATCTGCTTCTATCGTCTGCCATTTTGCCTGTGTTTATGGGTCATGTGGTCCTGTCTCCTTGAATGTCTATTAGTTTTTGCTTGAATGATAAAAGTTTCCCATGAAAGAATCAGAAGGGCTCCCCTGAGAGGTTTTTATTCAGTTATTTTACTTTTTGATCATGAAGTTTTTATTTCTACTTCTCTTCTGAAATTTCCTCTCCTTCACTGAATAAATCATTTTCTTTTAACTCTTTAAGCATATTTATGTAGCTCCTTTAATATCTTTGTCTACTAAATCTAGCATCTGGTTTATGTTACTTTCCTGTGGATGCTGTAACAGATTAGGACAAATTTAGTGGCTTAAGACAACACAAACATATTCTCTTCCGGAGGTCAGAAGTCCAAAATCAGCTTCACTGAGCCAACATCAAGGGGCTGGCTGTCTTGCCTTACTTCTGGAGGCTCTAGAAGGGAAGCCATTTCCTGGCATTTTCCAGCTTCTAGAAGCCCACCTCAGTCCTTGGCTCATGGCCTCTCCTTTCATCTTCAAAGCCAGCAGAATAACATCTTCAAATCTCTCTGATTTGTGCTTCTAGGTGACTATCTCCTCTTCCGACTCTGATTCTCCTGACTTCCTTTTATTGTAACTCTTACAATTACCTTGGGCCCACCCAGATAACTCAAGATAATCTGCTCATCTCGAAATCCATAATTGAATCACATCTTCAAAGTCCCCTTTTCTATGTAATGTAGGATACTTACAGGTTCCTAGGATTTGGACGAGGATATTTTTGGAAGGCTATTACACGGCTGACCACACTGGTTTCTTAAAGACCAACAGACTAAAGTAACAATAATAACAATGTAAAATGACCTTGAGGCCATTTTCTGGTTGTTTTGTTTTGTTTTTGTTTTTGTTTTTCTCGGCTGTGAGACACATCTTTCTGTTTTGCATGCGTAATCATTTTTTTTAACTGAATACAGGATAGTGTGAATACATCACTGTAGAGACTCTAGATCCATTACTGTCCTCTGAAGATTGTTGACTTTTCTCTAGCAGACACATCATTTACTTGCTAATCACTTTAAAATTATGTTGACTTGGTTCCACAAATTTTTGAAAAACAGATTTGTGAAAAGTCCAAGATGTTTTCCATACCCTTCTAACACAGCAGGACCCCGATGCCACCTTCTGTTTCTCCTTTGGTCTTGTCCAGACTTGGCTTCAGGCTTTTTTTTTTTTTTCCCCCAAAACACTCCTAGAATAGACCTTACTCTGGGGCGTGGTCTTTTCAACTAAGACACAGTTTTCTGCTGTGTCAGCAAGATGCGTTAATGGAGCGTTAGTGAGATTTTTCTCCCCTGGTCAGGCCAGAATGGGAATATCCCCTAGCACTGCTTGACCACGTCTCTCTCCAATGCCATAAAAAGCTCTTCCTGGTGAATATCAAGTAGTCTGTCCTTGTAAACATAGCCCTTACTCACCGGGAATCTCCATGTATTTCTGCCCCTAAGCTCCCCATGATTTCTTCATCCTTGGTGCTCTGCTCCAAATATTTCAAATGCTTCAACAATGCTAAACTCTGGCCTCTGCCTGCTTAGATCATCGGGACCACAGGACTGCTGTCTTCTGCTTAGGCTTCAGATTTCTGCACCACAGTCAGGAAATTATTTCCGGAAAGAGAGCCAGGATGACCGTGGGGTTCATAGTGTTACTTGTATGTTTCGTCCAGTCCTATTGTTGCTGACAGTAGGAGAGCCTCTCCGTGATGCTTCACTGTACCGTGTGCCCCAGGTGAGGCAGCTGCGTCCGTGTGGAGGTTTCCTGCCTTTCTTACTAATGCTTTCCACTCTTCACTCTTCTAGAATGTGGGAGATTTTAATTTAAACATGGAGGTGGAGGAGCCATGAATCTCCTCTCCTAAAGTGACACTAAAGTGACGAGAGGAACATAACTATAACGATATTGGAAGGAAGGTATGGAAGCTCAGAGCCCATGGCTGAATGGTGAAGCCAAAGGAAAGCAGAGCCGGTAATCAGGGAATTACCTGAGGCAGCCTGACTATTCCATTTAACTGCAAAATGCTTTGGAGTTACAACTACCCCCTCCCTCCCAGAGAGGGTTGTAAATGGGACCGGCAGCAGGAGGTTTAGTTTAAAGCCTGAATAAGAAACAATGGCATCTCTAGACACTCTCCTTCTGTGCAAACCAAGACTGTCCCTTTCAGAGAATTCAAAGCTTTTCAGGCTGGGGAGGGTGAAGCAGGAAGTTTCTTGGGGACAATAGATAAAACTGAAGGCAGCAGAAAAGCCGAGGCCTAAATATTGGATAGAAAGACGTGGCTCTGATACCACTGGCAACTCATGCTTGCATTTCCTAACAGAATATTGGTGCATTCTTCCCTACGGAAATGAAAATATTGCAATAACTGCTATAAATTACACAGCATTCATGATGTGGAGGGCTCCGTTTTAACTGCTTTCTTCATGCACCCAGGTTTCAGAGCCCATGGGCAGAACTACTACACTCTCCTGACTTACATAAAAGGAGAGAAAATTCTAGATGCTAACAGTTGGGGAATAGCTCAGCCTGCTCACCCATGGGGCTGCCTACTAGTTGACCCCCTCGTCAACTCTGCTTCTCAGCGCCTACTCTTCAGAGTGAGTGGACAGCCATAAATAACAAGGCGACTGATGAAAGCCTAGAGTAGGGATCAGAGACTCCAAAGTGAACACACAGGGAAAAAGCACTCAGGGAAACAGAAACACCGTAGGGAGCATAAGACAATTTCAAAAACCTATAAATTAATACTCTCAGAGACATCTTTGAAACAGACCAGAAGGTTCTAAAGGAATGACTGTTCAAAAAACAACACAGAGGGGCGCCTGGGTGGCTTAGTCGGTTAAGGGTCCGACTTTCTCTTGGGTCATGATCTCGCGGTTCGTGGGTTCGAGCCCCGCGTTCGGCTCTGTGCTGACTGCCAGCTCAGAGCCTGGAGCCTGTTTCAGAGTCTGTCATTCCCTCTCTCTCTGACCCTCCCCTGCTCAAGCTGTCTCTCTCTCTCCTAGAAATAAATAAGACATTAAAAAAAAAAACAAAAACAAAGAACAACACAGAGCTCTTGGCTACTGAGCAGGGGAGATTAGTGGCCTTATTCCCCATGCCCTTCACTAACTGCCCACAACTTGGCGTATGCTCTGCACTTGGGAGCTGAGAGTTCTGGAGTCTTCTTTCTATTTATTCGAACTGTTTGATAACTAGAAAAAAGTTTTCGAGGACGGTAGTATGATGCCAGAGTTATTTCCTGATTTCAGTGCAGGAGAAGCAGTCTTGGATTTTTGTAATTTTGTGTGCCTTTGCGAGGTTTTAGGAAAGTGTTCCTTTTTTTTTTTTAATATTTTTAAAATTTATTTCTAGGAGAGAGAGGTTTTAGGAAAGTGAGGTGTTTCCTTTTTTTTTTTTTTGATATTTTTTAAATTTATTTCTAGGAGAGAGAGAGAGACAGCGTGAGCAGGGGAGGGTCAGAGAGAGAGGGAGACACAGACTCTGAAATAGGCTCCAGGCTCTGCTCTGGCAGTCAGCACAGAGGCCGGACGCGGGGCTCGAACCCACGAACCGCGAGATCATGCCCCAAGCAAAAGTCAGACACTTAACCGACTAAGCCACCCAGGCTCCCCGAAAGTGGGGTGTTTCTAAAGGCACCTAAACCACTGAGTTTCTTGAAGTTGCCCTATTTCCTTATTCTTGTTTTGTCTCTCTGATTGCATATGAAATAAGAGTATATGTGAGATGATTATATGATAGCATATAATTTTTTTCCTGTGATTTGAAAATATACTCATAGCCTGAACACCTTATTTTTCTTCCTAGAAATGCTTGCTAACACTACCTTAATTTTCTTTTTGATTAATCACAATACCTTGCAGAAACATTTAAAAAATCAAACATAGATGTATAAAATATTTTTTATTCTTTATTTATATTGTTGCTGGTTGAATAAAGGGATTTACAGAATGGATGAATGCCTTCATGTTTAAGATAAATGTATTCACTAACTAACACCTGCATCTTCTAAACCTCTATATCCTGTGCAATGTACTGTCTTACACCCTGGAGATAGAAACCTTAGTAGTAAGCAACTCTACTTCCAAAGATACACAATCTTGCAAACTAGCTGCATGATCGATATGTACCTTTTAAGTAGGTTATTTATGTTACTCTGCATTAACTTACCAATGCTCAATGAAATGTCTATCCAGTTCATTTTGCATTATAGTTTATTATTATCCTAGTTATGTTCTCAGGAGCTCAATCCAAAGGGATTATTTCAGGAACATATATAATTATTTAAATCTCTCTCACTAATAACTCTGAAAGGTGTTCTAAATGGTGAAGCCACAGAAATATCCTTGGGTGCTAATTGTATATGGTTAAACACCCTATTTATCTGTTTCAATCCACATAGGAGATGAACAAAACCACAGTTAATACTTAATATTTTCATTATCAGAGGCAATAGTAGAAATATCTGAATCATACACCATGAAAGCAAAAAAAGCCTATGTGTGTATCACAAACGATGCTCTTTGGATCAAATAACAAACTACCCTCTTGTGAAACATTTTCTGATTCACATAGTCCATTTAAAAGTTTAAATAGCAGTGCTGTTTTTTCCCCTGCTAAACCCAGATGTTATTCATATTAAAGAATTCAAATAGGGCCAATGTTAAGGCCTCTATTCAAATTTTAGCCATTCACAAAAGTATTGCAAAAGTTTAGGTTTTGAGAACTTTTCTCCAACCACCCAACCTAGGATAACCGGCTTAAAACCCCTCTTTCCTATTCATGAGGCACTTTGAGCACTTTATTACACAGGATTTGGATTACCAGTCTTCCATGTCTGTGTGTTCTTTTTGTCCCTGGTGAGATTTTAAATCCTCCAACACACAGTCACATTTACTTGTGTTTCCAGCTCCTAGCAATGTGCTAGGAGGCATGATATATGGAACAATAATGAGCCTCTCTTAGAATAAGAAATATCTACTTATAATCCCACTTCTTACTTGACCAACTTCTGGATATGGAAAATTCATGCTTAAATTGAGTCTTTGTATTGCCTTTGAAGATGAGGGAAAAGATTCGTTTTTAGTAACGTGCTAAATTAAATCCACTGCGCAACCTTCCAATTGGAAACAACAAAAATGGCCAAACAAAGTATTTTCATAAACACCTATGAAAATGCTCACTGAGCTGGTAAGAAACTAAAAAATCCACAAAGGATAAAAATACATACAAAGCTAGGGAACTAGATGTCAGCAAGCAGCAAAAGCAGCAATTTTCCAAATAGTATCTAGTGCTTTTGAGCCTAAGTTTTGTTTGATATCTGTGTTTGGATGAGTAGGGTGATCATATATAAATCCTGGTTTACTCAGGACAGTACTAGTTAATGCCTAATGCCTTGGTGTAATTATTAACAACACCCGCGCTTATTCTTAAATATATCTTGAATGATACATGGTCATCCTAATTATAAGAGATGGGACGTTATGTAGGAAGCTCAAAAAAGTAGGGTCTCTAATAGAAGATCTTGCAAAACCCAGTGTGTTAATGGGCTCTATTCTCCATGTTAGGAAGAATGATAAGGCCACAAAGCAGAAGGGAGCAGCATGTGAAATAGCCTGCATTTACTTTGACACTGGGTGGAAGGAAAATGAATCTGCCCCTGAGAAATCATAGTCAGCATCAAGCGCTCATGTACATTTGTTGTTATCTGCATGTTTAAATTGAAGTTCAAGTGGAGAATTGCATTTAAAGTGACTTCCAGATGGGTAATACCACCAGGCAACTGGCAGAACATATGCAAAACCTCTCTGAGGGGACACAGCTTTCACCGAGGTCTCCAAGAATTCCTGGGGGTAAAGTTTCCAAGGAAAATGAGAAACACATGTAAAATGGAATCACAAGAATTGCCAGCAAAAAGGCACAATGGGTGAAATACATCAGAGTTGGAGGATAGAAAAATCAGACAGTCAAAGGTTTCCTACATGAGAAATATCAGGCATGGATTATAAAATAGAATGTTTATTTTGTTTAAAAAATTAAGAACGCTCTAAGATGTGGAATGATAAAGATAAGACTATAAAATGATTAAGCAAATTTAGGAAAACAAGACTTCTGGAATAAGAAATGTTAGTTGAAATAAAAAATATTAATGGGTTGGTAAAACAGGGGATTCAATACAGCAAAAAGACCATGAATTAGTTGGAAATGAGATAAAAAAGAAATTATCTGGAACGATACCAACGAATCCCAAAGAAACCAGAAAATGAAAAGAGTAAAAGGGACTTGGATTGAAGACTGAGGAGGCTTCATATATACATGAGCGGATTTTCATAAGGAGATGGAAAAGAGAATGGGGAGCAAAGTAAAAACAGTTGCAAAATTAGTTCACAATTGTTTACTAAGTGTTTATTATATTACTTACCATGCAAACAAATGAACATACAAAGGAAGGCTTTGCATAGAACAGTGATGAGAGTCTGTCCTAGGCCAAGGATTATGGTGAATCTAATTCTGTCATGTGGGAGATATAAAAGATAAGTCAGTCATTAAATTGGGCAGTAAATAAATAAATAAATAAATAAATTTAATCCAAATGAAGCCAAGAAAGAAGAGGGAAAAAGAAAAGTGAGACAAACAGAAGCCATACAATAACATGGAAAAATAAGCAGATATGTCAATAATCACAATAGATGTGAAAAGACTAAATATCCCAGTTAAAAATAACAAGATTTTCAGATGACACTTTAGTATAATATATGGTCTTTTGATTTTTAGTTTTTTTTTTTTTTAACATTTATTCATTTTTGAGAGAGAGAGACAGAGCATGAGTGGGAAAGGGGCAGAGAGAGGGGGAGACACAGAATCAGAAGCAAGCTCCAGGCTCTGAGCTGTCAGCACAGAGCTCGATGCGGGGCTCCAACTCACAGGCAGTGAGATCATGACCTGAGCTGAAGTCAGACGCTTAACTGACTGGGCCACCCAGGTGCCCCATATAATGTATGGTCTTTTAAAGAGATATTTCTAAGACATAAAACAAGTTACTAACTTGTGAATAAATGAAAAATGCAACATAACAATGAAAGAAATAGAACTAGAAATTGTCTCAGAACAATAGAATTTTGATACTCATTTAAAAAATCAGTGTAGGTGTTTCTGGTCAGAAGGTAGCTTTTGTCTACACGGTGATTCATGGACTGAAAGGCTTTTCATCTCTTGAGGCCTCCACTGCCCAGGACCTGAGTCGTCGTCGTCGTTGTCTTCTTCTTCGTCGTCGTCTTCTTCTTCTTCTTCTTATTTATTGATTTTGAGAGAGGGAGGGGGAGTGAGAGAAAGAAAGAATGTGCATGTGAGTGGAGGAGGGACAGAGAGAGGGAGAGAGAGAATCTCAAGCAGGCTCTGTGCTGAAAGCCTGACATGGGGCTTGATCCCACGAACTGTAAGACCAGACCTGAGCTGAAATCAAGAGTCTGATGCTTAACCGGCTGAGCCACCCAGGTTCCCTCAGAGCCTTCTTCTCACCTTTTTTCATATTCCATCAGCAGTAACCGATCACAGTTTTCTCCAAATGGTCTGGTTGTGGGTCCTTATTAGCGGGCTGTTTAGGTATTAAAGGACTGGTTGTCTGGCAACCATCCCTACATCAATACAGAACAAATTAAAGATAATATCAATGTAAAAGCTCCTTTAGAATAGAAAGAAACAAAAAAAGAGAAGATAATAGTCATGGGAATGTTGAAATCTGCCATGGAGGCATAGTGAAGACCCTCTTCTCTGGCTGTGGTGTTCTTGATTAGACTCAATTCTATTCTCTAGAAGAAACTTTCTTTCCACTGTTCCCCATCTTCCAGGAGATTTTTCCTGATTAGCTCTCCTCTAAGGCAGGGGTTTCAAGATTTAGCAAGCATCAAAGTTCCTGAGGCCTTGTCACAATACAAATGGCTCGGCACCACCCCTAGAACTTCTGAGTCAGTGAGTGGTGGTAATTTACATTTCTAACAGGTTTCTGGGTGATGGTGAAACCGCTGGCTTGGGGACCACACGTTGGGAGAACCACAGTCCTAAGGCCCCATCTGAAATGGGCTAAAATATGTCCTCCTTGAGGGAGCCTCAAGTTCCCTGCCATCTCCTTACTGGGGCAAATTAGGAGGCTCGAGAGCTGCTTTATAGTTAAAGGGTTTTTAAAACCAGGCTTCAGTTTATTTATCAAGATAATTCTTACAGATACTTCCTAGGTTCCTCATCTATTTGCTTCCAGTAAATTCCATGTATGAATAACCACATTAATTCTTCCCTGGGTAGAATTCTCTGATGGGTATCTTTGCTTTCTGATCCCCACCTCCCATGGTTGACTCTCACAAATGCACTGACAGGTATCTTGAGACCATGTCATAAAGTAACCTCAATGTGAACTTTGCCACAGAGCCTAACGCCTTGGTGTAACTGAGAACCCCTACTGGACCTTTGCGGCCCAAAGTCCTTTCCATCCCAGCTTCTAATCCTGCTTTAAAGCACAGATAGAGTTTTGCCAGTCCTCACAATTCCACGTTTCTGGACTCTCCCTACTCCCATTCATCTCTGTTCTCGAGCCAGCCATGTCTTGCAGGGACTCATCTTTTTGGGTTTTTTTGCACTTCACTATAAGCAGTGAATAGAAACCAACACACCAACATTTCTAGCTCCTCCCAATTACTGTTTGCAAATCCACACATCTACTAGGCACTGGAGATGCTTTCAAAATTACAGCAGGCCAAGTTTTACGCTACCATGGAATAGAGCCCTCAGTATTTCTGTCTGGTTTTATTGTTTTCCTTGATGNTCAGCATTTCTGTATCCCTTGGGTAAATTCCTAGCAGTGCTATTAATGCCACATATTTTACAGTTTGTTAAGGGGGGGTGTTCCCACTTCAAGATAGCAATTTCCATACTGGTTAGGGTAATGATAGCTAATGAGATAAAATAGCTCCAAAATGTAGTGATTCACACAACAGAGGTCCTTTTCTTGCACAAGTGACTGTCCAACATAGGTGTCCCCGGCTGGCAGGCCATTTACCTATGTGCCGAGTTTTGAGCGCCTCTGTTCCTTCCATCCATGGCCTCACCAAATCCCAGTATTCCAGAGTCCTTGCATCTGAGTGAATGAGGAAAGAAAGAAGGCATGCCCTTCTTATAATAGTGCCTTATCACTTCGTCACATATTCCATTGTCAAGTGCGGGTCATATGGCTCTGTCTTGACTAATTGCCGACTGAGCAGACACTTTCTGACAGTAACTACTCTCCGGAAAGAGGGGAGAAGCATGAATTAGGGGGAGCTTCTAGGCAGTTAGCTTTCTCCACAACAAATATGAAGATAATACAGTAACACTTCAGAAGGTAAAGGAGCCATCTTTAAAATTTGAAAAGGAAAGGATATTTAAACAAGCCACAAAAGTTATAAACCATAAATATATCGACAAATTCAACTATGTAAAAAATTAAGAGCTTCTATTCATCCACACACACCATAAGGAGAGCAAAACGACAACTCTCAAATGTCTTTCAAGGCTGTCTCTGAAGATATTTGCTGTAGAAACAGCTGACCCTACAGACCCAGAATACACACAAAACATTCACAAGTGAATGAAAAAGATAATTCAGTTGAAACGATAAGTAAAAATACGTAGATAGAGATTTCCCAAAGGTGGCATGAAAGGCCAACAGATATGTGGAAAGCTGTTTCCACTCATTGGAATTAAGGGAAATACAAAATGGAACTACATAGAGCCACCATTTCATACCCATCCGATTGGGTAGGTGTTTAAAGGTTGGGCAATGCAAAGTATCAGTGAAGAGATGGAGAGAAGTGAATTCTCTTATGGTGCCATTAGGGACAAACATTTACACACTGATTCATAAAACAGACAGCCATTGCTCTTAAGGGTAGTGGGTATGAGGGTTCTTGTTTTCTCATTATTCGAGAGACCTGTCTGTGTGTGTGTGTGTGTGTGTGTGTGTGTGTGATCTATTTTACCATATAGACATTTGAAGCAGCACTCTTTTGAAAATATGGTGTAAGAACTATGGAAATGAGAGTGATCACACCTCAACGGCACATAGTGACCCACTCCAGTTTCTTCATCCTGACTCTCTCTTTAGAACTGGTCCTTTCTTCCAGCACTGGAGAAGCAATGGATAGCAAAATTTCTTCTCAGACTGATGAGAAATTCCAGCCCGAACAAATCCACCTCCTCGTTTTAGCCTCTGAGCGCTGGGGAACGAGGGCTGAGCCAGCCGAGCCACGGAATCTTTTCCATCCTGACGCACAGCCCTCTGCAGGAAACTCATGGAGGAAGCACACCTTCCGTTTATGTCAGAAGGGTTAATTAAGAAGAGTTGGTGTCATTTCCAATAATTACTAGAGATCAAAACTTGCAGAAGGCGCAATGAGGGCCCGGAGGCTCTGGCTAAATAAATCTGCCTCTGACCACACGGCTGCAGCTGTTACATCTCAGAACATATTTTTCAAATCACCTTGGCTTTTTGAAAGCCCGAGCCTGAGAATAGCATGACGGCAACCACACAGACTGGCCTGGAACACGGAAGAGGGCCCCACACAATGCCATGCGGCGGTACTCACTCGGTGGCCTCAGGAAAGGACACAATTCAGTTTCCATTTCTCAGAGGAGTGAATTTTAAAGCTTCTTCTCCAGGATCCAGAATTTAAGGACAGAAATAGGCTCTTCTCTGTCAACTTTCAGACTGAAATAACCAATTCTTAGAATAAACTATCAAATGTAGTCCAAGTGAGGCAGAATTTCACACAGCCCTGTGTTGGGGAGCTCAGGAAGAGAGGTTGGAAAGATAAGTTGGAAGTTTGCAACCTGTCTTTGTGGAAGGTGAGGTGAAGCCATTCTGGAATCTTCCTTTCTCTGCTGATGCTCCAGAAACAACTTCACATCCTACAGTGAGTGCACAGTGGTTTCTCCTTTATCCCCCCGCAGGTGAAATTTTGCTCCCAAATTGCACATTACCTTGCCTCAAACACCAGAAGCAAAACATCCACTAGAGGGCATAGAAAACCTTATTAGAAATAAAAGCGCCTCAGAGAAAAACCTCAATATCTGAAAAAAATGAAAAGCTGAAAATGTAATCTCAGCCAAATGCAGCTGGGAAAGGCAAAGTGAGGATGCATTTTAAAACTACAGACTCTTTCTATAAAATATGATCCTCCTTTTGGAATAGGAATTACACAAAATTAATACATGGCGCCTTGTCCTATTGATGTGACACAAGGAACAATTCCTAACCTACCTGACAATTTAGATTAGCCCACAGATATCAGTGGTTCTTACCCAGAAAGATCTTTCAAAAAAAGTACTGTAGTGGCTATTAAACATTACTGCACTACTGGTTTACAAAAACTAACACTTTTTAAAAAACTTTTTAACGTTTTTATTTATTATTGAGAGAAGGAGAGAGACAGAGCATGAGTGGGGGAGGGACAGAAAGAGGAGGAGACACAGAATCGGAAGCAGGCTCCGAGCTGTCACCGCAGAGCCCTACACAGGGCTCGAACTCACAAACTGTGAGATCATGACACGAGATGAAGGCGGACGCTTAACCGACTGAGCCACCCAGGTTCCCCAAAGCCAACAGTTTCTTAACTCACTGTGCTCAGAAGGTTCCAAGGGACCCCTGACCCATAAGAGATGGGGTCTAATATATGGAGATTTTGTTTGGGAAACAGTAGCATCATCTGTTTTAGGAATCTGATTGTGCTTTGAACTCACTGGGAAATAAAGGAATGATCATTTAGCTGCCTAATCCTTCAACTGGTTGGTTTATGGCCCTTGTTTGTGTTGATGCTGGTGGTGGTGGTAGTGGTGGTGGTTGTTGGTGGTGGTGGTGGTGTTTATCTTGGGTCTATGGGTGTCTCTCCAGAATGTAAGAAATGGGTATCAGCTTTGGAATCCTGCTTTGTGATAAAAATGAATTGCTAAGTCATGATATGATTTCATTTGCCAACTGCATCCCTTCTGCGTCTGCTAAATCACAAATCTCTCCATGTTCCTGGAATCGGAGCTGCAAGTGACCTCTTCATAAGTATTGATGCATAAGGAAGATGAGGACATACCTTGAGACGAGATGCCGAGGGAAGGTTTTTTTTTTTTTACCCCAACAGATAATCATTTGTTTTAAGCCTGCGGGAAAATGGAAGCCAAAGGAGAAATTGCCAAGAAATAATAAAAAATTATGTTGTGAGTGATTTGGTTGCATGGAGCTTGTGGCAGAATAGAGGGGAAAAAAGGAGAATGAAAAATGAAATAAAGGAAACAACACGCTATCATAGAGCATATGTTGATAATATTTCAACACAGAGACCGCTGTTATCTTTTGTCTTCGGAGATAGAAACATGGATGAAGTGTCGAGAAGCTTTGGAAGAGACTCATCTCTAGTGACAGGCACAGTTTCCAGACCAAAGAATTCAGCGGAACCTCATCTAAAATTCCCTTGGGTGTCAGAAGCATCCCGAGTGAGCAGAGATTTTGAGGATCACGTTTCCTCCTATAAAGGCAGTCTTTTTGCTCAAACCTTTACTGTGTGCTTGGCTTGGCATGTACAATAGAGAAGACATTTCAAGTCATAATTAAGAAGAACCATTAGACAATAGAATAATGACTGATGATGGTAACAATTATGATGATGACAGCAAATTCTTCAGAGTGCTTGGTAGTAAGCACTTTACATATACTAACTCATCAAATTCTTACAACCTTTCACGTTAGAAATTATAATTATTATTCCCATTTATAGATAGAACTGAGGCACAGAGATATTAGGGAACTCTCCAAAGGTCATGGGAGTAATACATAGCAGAAATGGAATTAACTCAAGGAATCAGTCTCAGGGTCTACCGTTTTAACCACTAGACTGTTTCTCTAATAAATAAATATTGTCTGTTATCATATGATAGTACAGTAAAACTTTGGTTTGCAAGCATAATTCACTCTGGAAACATGCTCGTAATCCAAAGCATTTGCATATCAAAGTGAATTTCAAGAACCATCAGCTCAGTTGTGATCACATACTGCTCGTATTGCAAGACATTTCTCGTTTATCAAGTTAAGATTATTAGAAATGTTTGCCCATCTTCTGGAACACTCACAGAACAAGTTGTTTGCAATCCAAGGTCTTACTGTAGAGTAAGAATATTACTTTGTCTATTAGCACCTGTCATGTGAATGAAAGGTAGTAATCTGTAAACCTTGTGGTTCAAGTGTCCTGTACCAGTTGACAGACCCCTGTAAAGGTTAAGAAGAATAAATGTTATTATTTGTGCACAGTCTCATCTCAGTTGTGTATCTTGAAATATACAGTAGTATCTCAATAATACATTCTAAAGAAGCAGATCTCAACAATGTTCTTCATGTTAGAACATGCCAAAAGTGTTTATACTCCTAGTTACCTGGAATGAATGGTTTGGGGCAATCGGAAGGTAAGTTCAGACACTGGTGTCACCAACTCAGCATCTCATCTTCTCCATTATCTTATTCCCATGTCTTCTTCGTTTTCCAGGTCTTTCCTCATACTTAGGACTATAAGATTTGCTCTCACCAACCAGTTCAGATACTTGCATAAGACTGATATCACACAGTGTTGGGGCTTTCTCTGAAGGTATGTTTCCTTCCCATCAGTCACTTTTAAGTAGAGTTTAATTTAAAATTCTAGGACTTTGATCAAACCTAAGGGAATTCCTCAACCAGAAAAGATTGAGGGAGTGCCCATGAGGCACAGTTTATATTTGCATAGTTTGCCTATTCCTGTACTTATCGCCACCAAAGTAGAAGACTTCAAAATACAGGTTTTATATTTAGTCCAATCATATGATCTTAGGCATTTTGCTTACCAAGTTTAGCAACATCTGCCTGAAATTTTCTGATCATTTCTTTTAGGTAATACTTTAGACATTAAGGAGGTTGAAAAAAACCATGAAACAACGTCATTCTTTTCACGAATATCTTCTGCTTTGGTAAAGACAGTTATCTTACAGATATATGCATTACGTATGTTAACATGTGATAAGTTTATTGTTATCATTTTTAAGTTAATAAATAAATTTAAAACTTATTCTTTTCATTTCTAAAGTTTATCTATTTTGAGGGGGAGAGAGAGAGAGAGAGAGAGCATGTACACAGCAGGGGCAGAGCAGAGAGAGAGGAAGAGAGAAAACCACTAGCAGGCCCCACACTGGTAGCACAGAGCCTGACCTGGGGCTCGATCCCACAAAACAGTGAGATCACGACCTGAGCAGAAATCAAGAGTCAGATGCTTAACTGATGGAGCCACTATCTACCCCTAAAACTTTCTTTTAGCTTTGATATCTAATATCACATTGACAGGTATAATCCACATTAACCAAAGCTCTTTTAGGTTCTCCCTACTTTTTTGTGAGTGTAGAGTGGTCCTGAGAACAAAGAGTCTAAAGACCTGTGCTTCACACACCCAGCCTCGGCAGCCCCATCCTCCATGCCATCAGGGGACTTGCCAAGCCCCAGCACCAAGACCGTAATGAGAGAGTCTGTACAACTGAGTGTGATCATGACTGGCCATTTCCTGGGATGTGAGCCCTCCATCCCTTCATCTGTAAGGTGGAGAGAATAATAACTATTTCTAGGAATGTTAGAAAGCTTGTATAAGTTGCCACGGGTTAATGTGCATAGCCTGGTGTCCAGAAAAAAATAGACAAGAAATAGTAGGGCCCCTCTGGTTACCCAGGTGCCTTGTATTGTCTTTAAATTCTTAATTTTTATCCCAATAGATGATCAAAAACACCTGCTTATCTCTTTCCTAAATAATGTTCTTTCTAAACCTCTCCTCACGACAAAATCTTCTAACCAAACTTACAGCTTATGTTTATATAGTGCTTGCTATGCCCTAGGCCTGGATCTGGATTCATTCATTCAATCCTTACGGCAGACTCAAGAGTTAAGAGCTATTACATGTAGCTTGGTTTTACACGAGTAAACTGAAGCACAGAGAGCAACTAATATCATATCACCAACACGTGTTGGGGTCAGCACTAGAACTCAGGCCGTTTTCAGATTCTATGGGCTTAAAGTTTACTGTTTGCTGCCAAATATTTTATAAATGGCTCTAAAGGAACTCTGCACCAGACCCCGCCGGTTCAGTGTGCAGCCAGTTAAAATATGACTAATGGCAAATTGATTAGTTACATCAGTGTCTGCTCAGCTGAGAAATTGCAGCAGTATCTTCCCTCTCCTGGCATTGGTATCTCCATGGCAAAACGGGCTGGCTTATCATCACTGAAATAGGGTGGGACCGACAAACCCATGCTCGTTCCTCTGTTGGATAGCTCTTTGGGACTGTTGCTACTTAAACACAATCAGATAACTGCCTCTGGCAGATACACAAAAACAACTTAATATTTTCCTTCCAAATAATTGCATTTTAATCCATTGATTGGACTAAGCCCTCAGCATCCATCGCTACTTGACAGCCTGTGTTAGACATCTCTACGTTGCCAGGATTAGAGAGAATGGCACATTGATATTTTTGCTGATGTGGGCATGTTTGCATCCACAGATACTGGAGACTTTATTTTTAAGTTTTAATAACGTAATTACATAAATACATGACACACGTTGTGTATGCACTCAAGCAGTCATTTCAAAACACACTGTAATTTTTAGAACAGACGCTACACAACTGCCAGAAGGATCTGAACAAGCCATTGTTTGGTGCCATGAGAATACTTCCCTTAATTTGCTTTTTTTCCCCCTCACCTAGGTGCTAAACGACTGTCATTTTTTGTGTCATCTCCAGTGCCTAATCAAGTTAATTCAGAGCACCAAACATTTTTCTACAATAGGACAGAACTTCTATTAGTTTCCCCAATTTCTGCGGAAAGTAGAGATTCATAGAGTATTAAAGCTGGAGGGGCCCTGAGGGAACATCTAGTTTCTCCCTCTAATTTTACAGGTGGGGAAATAACTCAGGTGTGTGGTTCACGTGGGGTATATTGTGCAGGCAGGGACTTGGAAGGGGGGCAGGATGATATTTCTATTTCCATTTCTTTTTCTAAGTTTCCTTGCTAACTCTGGTGACCCAGTTTCTTCGGGGTTCTTTTTTCTTTGAACTCTGTGCCTGTCTCTCCATCTTGGTCACATGATGGGTCACATCTGTCTCCTTCACACTCTAAAAGTTCCACTCACCTAATGGCATAACAGAGAGGAGACTTTCATTGGAGGTAAGTGGGAATAATAGCGTGGGCGCATTGTGTCTCCCGACCACACGGTAGATGAATTTAAATTAAATATTAGGTCCTTCTTTTTGTAAAAGTGTCTGCTTCATCTGGCGATGTATGTTTTCCACCTTCTGCCACGTTCTGTTGATCTCTTCCGCCCATCCCCCAACCTCTCCCCCTTCTCCTTTCTCCCAGCTCCATATTGCTTTTTGTGGGTCTTTAATCTGTCTCTTTGTTGTTCTTGCTTTCTTCCGAGGCCTTATTTTCTGTTAGCTGCAGCTTTTCAGTGTATTTTCCTAAATAAAAATCGTTCATTCCCCAACTGGAATTCTTTTGCCAACAACAAAATAATCCTCTTCTTTTTACCCAGTTATGTCATAACTGAAATATATTAATAAGCATTTTGAACAGCTAGGCGAAAATGCTTAATTCTATTGTAGGAAAGGTCATGTGTGGCACCATTTGCTCTGGGAAATGAAGGAGGCAAGATGGGAGAGGAAGGCAGGTCAGGCAAGAAGAGCCAAGTGGAGGTGCACATAGAGCAAGCATCAGTCTGGAGGGCATGGAGGGTGCCTGAAGCTCACAGTTCCTATGGTGTTGGGAGGTGATGATAGACAGATGGACGTGGGGGCCTCTAGCAAAGGGTCTTTCATGTCATGGTGGAGTATTTAGGTGGGGAGCACAAGGTACCAAGATCTGCTCCTCTGATTTTTATCTTCTCTACTAACCATACTGTCCATCCAGTCTGCTATGACCATGGTCCAGGCTGCCATATCTTTTTCTTGGACTACTACATTGCTTTGAGATACAGAGATAAATAAGAACATGATACATGAGGCACATGGACGGTTAACTCAGGAGAGTTAGAGGAACAATGTGCGGAGTAGACAGGACATGAGGGGAAAAGACAAGCCAGGGCCAGGTCTCTTTCTGAGGCTGACTCTTCGTTCACTCAACTCTCATGGATCCCAGCTAACTAATGATCTACCCAAATCTGTTTATTCAGCCTCTAGGAGGGAGCGTTCTCACCATCCAAACCTTTCCCCCACTCTCCTCTCAGAAAACAAAACATGAACAATATATGATTCTAGCAAATTTCTAGTGTCGCATAAAAGTTTCTTATGAAACTGAAGAATAAAATAACAATATTTTATTGATAGAGATCAAAGAAATTAGTAGAGATGCTCCACATTTACAAGAACTGGTTGTAATAATGTTTAGTTATTCTGGGCCATCTGTGTGAACGTGAAGAGAGCCTCATTATATGTAAACACATAATAATACTAGTTATTAAAATTTGATTCTCTTTGTAGTGTATTCAAACAAAATGAGAAGCAGAGAAGCTAAGGTACATTTTCCATGAATGTGGAATCAGGAAAATAATTAGATGTGAAAAGAAACTGTAGAGTTAAATTTTTTTTTCTGGGATATCTGTAGTTCTTATTAGAAAATCCAAGATGCCTATAGGTTATCCTAGCTACAGACTAACCTTAGTCACCCAGAGCTGGCCATGTTTGTATATGGAAGTTCAGAGTCCTTGAAATCAGCAAGCTGCCTTAGGGAATGTTCTCTGTCACACCATGCCACGCTGTTGTACTGACCAAGATCTCTGTCAAAGTCCCTGATGTCGACGAAGCCCAGAATAAATGGTGGCTTCCTTACTTATTAGGTAAGGAAGGGTCTCTACTACTTCCACTGGCATTTGACTTTTATAATTTATGTTTTGATTATTTTTGTGGTTATACAAAATATGGCGGCATTTTATGGGTCCCTAGTATCTGCTAAGCACCATGTACAATAGTTTTTCATCTGTATATACACACATACATATTGTTTTCTATGCAGAACTGTACTGTGGTGTTGGTTTTGCCATCTTCATTTTACACATGAGGCAAAAGTCTCAGCTATTGAATGGGTGCTCCAGACGGTAGATGAGATGAGCCAAAGAGCCAACATTTAGTTCAGGTTCTCGGTTCTCAAAGCTCGTGCTCTTATTGAGCTTTCCTAGTCTCCTGCCATCGGCTTTACCCTGTGGAATCTATGAGCTGGTTAAAGAACCTTAAAGCCTTTTCTTTGACTTACATTGAAAAAACATGTCCAGCATTCTGCATCATCTAAGTTTTGGTTTCACAGTTAAAGCACATTTACTATTCACTGACTAGTTTTTGAAATTCCTTTGAATACAGGTGGTCCTCACTTCAGATGCAAGCTGAAACCATGCAGAGTGGTTTGAATAATCAATAGGAAAAATCACGAATGTTCCTTGGCCCTTAAAAATTTATACTGAAACATGAAACCTCCCGTATGTCAGTTGTAAAACATTAGAAACATTGAGAATGAAAGTGTTTTCTTGTAAAAAATGTATCAAGAGTAGTTTGAAGAGTGCTTACTTTCTTCTCATTGTAGAACTTAGGACATGGAGCAAACATCTTTTCTATGCCTCGTTGAATTGTTGTAGTCCTTTCTAAACTTGGATCAGCTTTCAACATCGTGTTCTTTGTGCCTTCAATGTCATGAAGCACCTTTGAGAATTCCTTTCATGTGAAGATTTTTTGCCAGCTTTTGTCCTCTGGGACATCTTTATTTTTTTATTACAACCACTTTCCTCATTTATGCTGATAAGTTCACTTCCAGCAAGTTCTTCTTGCTGCACATCCAGAATCTCTCAACTGGAGGCAGACTCAACCTTCCTGAGTCCAGCTATTGCTTTTATCACTGTTTTTTTTTTTAAATATAATTTATTGTCAAATTGGCTTCCATATAACACCCAGTGCTCATCCCAACAAGTACCCTTATCCATGCCCATCACCCACTTTCCCATCTCTCCACCGCCCATCAACCCTCCGTTTGTTCTCTGTATTTAAGAGTCTCTTGTGGTTTGCTTTTTATGTTTGATTTGTATTTTACTTACATTTTTATCAGTTTTCTTCTCTCTTTTTCTTTTGTCCATCTTTGTTTCAATTTTCTCTTTATTTTTTAAAAATGTTTATTTGTTTACTTTGAGAGAGAGAGAATGGGAGCAGGGGAGGGGCAGAAAGAAAGAGAATCCCAAGCAGGCTCCATGCTGCCAGCACAGAGTCCAGCACGAGGCTCAGTGAGAACATGACCTGAGCTGAAATCAAGAGCTGGACACTTAATTGACTGAGCCCCTCAGTTTCCTCCTTAGATCACCCTCACTGGTAAAGGCAAATATGTAGATACATACAAAATGGTAATGGGGGTATTTAAACCACTTATAACTCTAATATACAAGTTAAACAATAGAAGAATTAAGAATAGCTACAAATACAGAAATTTGCCAATGGATATACAGTATAAAACAGCTAAGTATGGGGGATAAAAGGAACAGCATAAGGAATATGGTCAAAAATATTGTAATAGCATTGCATGGTAACAGATGGTGGCTACATTTGCGGTAAGCATGGCATAATGTATACACCTTGTTGAATCGCTCTCTTGTATGCCTGAAATGAATATGATGTTATGTTTTAACTATACTTCAATTAAACAAAAAAGATGTAAGTATGACATCAATAACATAGAGTTAAAGGGGGAAGGGTAAACTTGTAGAGACTTTGTATGCAACCGAAGTTCAGTTCTTACCAGGTTAAAATAAACTGTTGTAACTATGAGATGTTTAATGAAAGCTTCATGGTAACTACAAAGAAAATACCAACGGTAGACACACAAAAGAAAAAGAGAAAGGAATCAAAGCATATCACTACATTAAAAAAAGTCAACAAATCACAAAGGAAGACGTCAGGAAAGGAAAACAGGGAAGGTCAAAAGAACCACAAATCATACAAAAAAGTAACCGAATGATAATAGTGAGTTTATACCTAACAATAATTCCTTTGAACATAAATGGATACAGCTCTCCAGTTAAAAGGTATAAAATAAAATCAGAAAGTGTGATGACTACAGCTTTGATTGTCTTGTCCAAAATTGCTTTATCTATTCAGGGTATTTTGCGATTCCACATAAATTTTAGGATTGGTTTTTCTCTTTCTATGAAAAATGCTATAGGAATTATGATAGGGATTGCATTTATTCTGTAGATTTTGGGGGAGTGGAATGGACATTTCAACATTATTAATTTTCCCAATCCATTAATATGAGATATACTTCCACTTGTATGTGTCTTCAGTATCTTTCATTAATGTTTTATGGTGCTCATTGTTTATATCTTCTACCTCCTTGGTTAAATTTATTCCTAAGCATTTAGTCTCTTTGATGTTCCTGAAAACTATTTCAAATGATATTACAAAGCTATAGAATTAAAACAGGTGTGTTGCTGGCATAAAAATAGACACAAAACTAATGGAACATAATAAAAGCCCAGAAATAAATCCACCTGATCTTTGACAAAGGTGCCAAGAATACACAATGAAATAGGATAGTGTCTTTAAGAAATGGTGTTGGAGAAGCTGCATATCCGAATGCAAAAAGAATGAAATTGGGTCTTTATTTTATACCATACACAAAAATCGACTCAAAATGGAATATAGACTTAAACATAAGACCCAAAACTGTAAAAATTTTAGGAGAAAATATAAGGAAAAAGGTCTTTAAATATAGATTATGGCAATGATTTTCCTACATGTGATGCCAAAAACATAAGCACCAGGCACAAAAATGATAAAAACATCAAACGGAAAAGTTTTATACAGCAATGGAAACAATCAACATAATGAAAAGCCAACTTTTGGAAAGAAAGAAAGTACTTGCAAACCATGTAGCTCATAATGGGTGATTATCCAAAACGTAGAAGGAACTCATCCAAGTCAATAGCAAGAAAAAAAAAGTAACCCAATTTAAAATGGGTAAAGAATTGAACAGGTATTTTCCCAAAGAAGACAAACAGATGGCCAATGAAAAGATCCTCATTATCTAGGAAATGCAAATCAAAATTGCAATGAGATATCACCTCACACCAGTTAGGATGGTTATTATTAAACAAAACAAAACAAAACAAAAAACCCACAAAACCCACAAGTGTTGATAAGGATGTGGAGAAAATGGAACCCTTATACAACTCTTTTTGGGAATGTAAAATGGTGAAGCCACTATGGAAAACAATAGAATTAAAAACAATAAATTAAAAATGGAACCACCATATGATCTAGCAATCTCACTCCTAAGTACACACCCCAAAGAATGTAAACAAGGGCATCTAAGTGGTATCTAAATAATATCTTCACTCCCATGCCAAGGCAGTACTATCTATAGTAGCCGAGTTATGGAAACAGCCAAAGTGATCATTGACAAATGAATCGATAAAGAAATGGTGGAATATTAGTCAGCCTTAAAAATAAAGGAAATACAGCCATTTGTGACAACATGAATGAACTTGGAGGACATTTTGCAAAATGAAATAAGCCAGTCACAGAAGGACACATACTGTATGTTTCTGCTTAGGTAAACTACCGAAATTAACCAGACTTGAAGCACAGACTAGAATGGTGGTTATCAGGTGCCAAGGAGAGGGGCAAATGAGTTGTTCAACTGGTCCAAGGTTTTCATAATGCAGGATGGATAGTTCTAGGGGTCTGATGTCCAGCATAGCACCTAAGTCACCAATATGTATTATGCACTTACAAATTTAAAAGCGTGGCTCTCATGTTAAGTATTCTTATGAAAAAAATCCCCAAAGGGACAGAAAGAAACTTCAGAGGTGTTAGTTACATCTATTACCTTGATCGTGGCGACGGTTTCATGGATATACACCTCTGTTGAAACTTGTCAAATTGCATACATTTCGTATGTGCAGCTTATTGTATGTTGATGATACTTTCATAAAGCCATTTTTGGGGGGTTTGTTTTAAAAACGAGCTAAGTGCAGAAAAGGAAGAGTGAATTTCCTGGGCAACCTCACAGGCTTGTTCCTGCTTCAGGTACCACGTGCAAGAGTTGTCCTCCATCTGCAACACAAATTTTTACCTCTGCTCTTTGGAGAATTATTTCCATGATCATGTATTTACCCAGTTCTTGGAGTCAATGAAAAAACTGCTTTCACTAATATTTACTTACTGCTGTTAATGGATCTAAATGCCAAATGGCAGCTGGCCACCCCAGTTTCCATTGGGAGCTTTTATCTTCTTTTAGAGATGATTTTGTTTGACTGTGTCATCCCAGACTTTCTTTATGGTAAGTCAAGATATTTGCTCATATAAATATTTCAGGAAGCAATACAAAGAGCCTCAGAAAGAATTCTTGAAGAGGATTCAAATTTAAGTCCAGATTCTCTTCCTGTGACACTTACATTCTTTCTTCTTGTTCATTAAACACAGTTCCAAAAATACTTCATCAGTGCAATCTCTCCAGATCTGAAGTGTCTTCCAGATCTGAAGTGTCTCACACAGGTCCAACCAGGGGCTGTCAGAGAGCTGCTCCGTCTCTAGTCTGTGGTGTGTGAAGGGCACTGTGCTCTCACTGTAGTGCTCTGTTGTGATGGAATGAAGGACGAAGCATTTAAAATATATCTCGGTATTTTAAAGAACCTTAATTATGAAAAAAGTGGCATTTTGACAATTCTTTCAACACTGTGGAAGCAAAAGACTTTGTGCTCAAATGGCTTATTTCCTTGACTGTTTAAAGGTTCTCTGTCTGTGGAGATGGTCTTCTCCCAGGGGGAGGCAGAACTCTTGGGTGTTCAGGGGGAAGACGGTAGATCTGAATCCCACGAAGTAGATTAGTCTCAAGGATGTGCTTTGATGAAAGGAACAATGAGGATCAAATTGCATAGCAGTGATTGCAAACTTCATGCTTCCAGATACCTAAGCTTTGGAGGAGATGAATTTCAGGGCCTACTGTGTACAGAACAGACATGAATGATTCCAGCTGGGTCCTCTCCCATACTATCCACTTATTCCTTTCAAAGAACTGATGATAGAGTCAAATTTCAACTAAAGGACACACGCCCTCTCTCGGTAGACCAGAGAAGACATCTTGGTGAAGAAGGAGTGAGTTGTGTGCCTTCCCAAATGAAGTTACATTGCAAGCCTGAGTTTGGTGTTTGGAAATATGGTAGTTCAATCATCTTCAGAGAAATTAATTATTCAAGGATGCTCTAAGACAGTAAAAATAAAGTTTTTAAAGAAAAAGAGAATCAGCAATAAAGCTTTTAATAAGTAAATATTGAAACTAGAGATACTTTAAATTAATTCAGCAGGTATTTAATGAAAAGTACTTTGTGCCAGGTAGGGCTGCCATGTGCGGTTGTGCAGTATGTAGACTGCGCAAAAGCCCCTGGCTACTCACAAAGAAACCATGTGAATTAGGGGAGGCCTTAGAGTCAAAAAGGTGAGATCGTGACCTGAGCCAAAGTTGGACACTTAACCGACTGAGCCACCTAGACGCCCTAGGATCTGCCTTTTGAAAAGACCATAATGAGAGCAAGGTCCAGACTGATTTAAGGGAAGCAAGAGACAATGAGTCTGCTTTGAATACACCCAGTATTGTAGAGTTTACATTGGAACCATGTACATTATTTCAACCACACTTAAATAAATTAAAAAGTAATTACTTAAAATTCTAAATAAAATTAAATGGATGACCTTAACTATATATCTATTTGGAGGCAAAACCACACAGAGAAGAGTTATTCCCAGTGACTTTTAAAAAACAGTAAATTGATTGTCTGAAGCTAGCAGTATAGACCGTGAGGAAAAAAGCACTGTAAAAAGATCCTTAAGATGTTTTTAGCAATCATTTTGTTGGAAGAAATGTTAATGTTAAGTATTCTGATATTTTTCTGTACATTTTATGAACAATACCAAACAAGTAATTAAGTGAGCTTCTCAACAGTGTTGAAAGAAGGTACAAATATCAGAGCCATGAGGTTAAAGGAAAACTTTATAGGTCTCAATTTGAATAGAAAGTATTACTATGAATTTATTCTGTATTTATTTAGGAAAGATGATATTATTTTCTGTTATCTCCACTGAAAAGCTTAGAAACAAAAGGCTACCCATTTGCCATAACATCTGTAGTGCCCAGAATGTCATCCATAAATAGTGAAACGAACCAGGGATCTTGTGAGGAGTGTATTATCCTAAGTCTTAGCTCAGAATATGCACAAAATGAGCCTGGAATATCTCTTTGCACCAGAAGAGACATTCTGAGTTCCTGTTGGCCAAAGATGAGGACATACGACCATTAATAAGCACAATGGATTAAAACACAATGTCTTGGAGCACCTGGGTGGGTCAGTCGGTTGAGCGTCCAACTTCAGCTCAGATCATGATCTCACGGTTCCTGGGTTCGAGCCCCGCGTCAGGCTCTGTGCTGACAGCCAGCTCAGGGCCTGGAGCCTGCTTCAGATTCTGTGTCTCCCTCTCTCTCTGACCCTCTCCTGCTCACACTGTCTCTCTCTCTCTCAGAAAAATATAAAACATTAAAAAAATAAATAAAACACAATGGTGTGTTTGGGCTATTATGACAGAAGTATCGTAGAAAAGGGGGCTTACGGACAACAGGAATTTCTCACAGCTATGAAAGCTCAAAGTCCAAAGTCAATGTGCCAGCATGGGCAGGTCTGGTGGGAACCATCTTCCTTCCGGGTTGCAGATCACCAACTCCTCTCTGTGCCTCACAGGGAGGAGAACAGAGAGGAAGGAAGCTCTTTTTCCTGAGTCGTAAAAAGACACTCATCTCATTCTGAGGGCCTCACCCTCATCACTTTATCTAATCCTAATTACCTCCCAAAGGCCCCACCTCCTAATACCAACGCATGAGTGGGTAGAATTTCATGTGGATTTGAGGGGAGGACACATTTATTCCAGAACACGCAGCAAATGATGTTTAAACGCCTGAATTCATACCGATACCACAACAAACCAATAAACAAAACCAAACCCTTACCGGTCAGTCTTGGAGGATGAGAATGACTGACCTTGTGACCAACGGTCCTTGAAGGCTTTAGACGCATCTGAAACCTTGGAGCAAGACAACCAGTCCTGGAAACAGGGTTAGACCTCAGATTTAAGCAGAGTCACCCATGTCTGTAAGATTTCTGTTTTGCAATGCTTAAAAATCCCATTTACACTCTGGGTCTGAGAGAAAGCCCATTATTACTTAGAGCAATAGGTCTCACTCACCGAGGCAACACTACCTTCCCCGTTATAAATGGAAGTACAGCTCTCCTTGGGCTGAAACCAAAAATTTTCTAAGCAACATCCATCCACATGAATGAGATTTCCTAATTGCATAAGCACAAGGATTTTCCAGCATTCTAAAGAAATTGATTCCTCTCGCTTTAAATTAAAAAAAAAAAAGTGTCTCTCTTTTAAGATATAAACAGTGACAGCTACAGAAGTACTGTATGAAATACAAAAAAGAATTTCTTCCATTAACTAATTTCCAGAGATTGTCATTTTCTTAAAGACAAAAAATAATAATAATACAAATTTAGCTGGCTGGGAANCACTGTTTTCCAGAGGGGCTGCACCAGTTTACATTCCCACTGACAGCGTAGGAGGGTGCCCATTTCTCCACATCCTCGGCTGGCTAGGAAATTCTTGACTTTTGCTCATTCATGTCACTGTTATTTCTTTCTTTTCCCTGTAACAACAGCAGCAAAAATAAATATAACTGAAAGCTTTGCAAGTTAAAATGAAGCTACCATGGAGAACCAAATAGACTTGCTAATCCTATATACTTAGTTGGTTAACTGATATTTTAGGCCATATTTTTCAATGTACAAAGAGGGGCACCTGGATGGCTCGGTTGGTTAAGTGTCCAACTCCTGACTTTTGACTCAAGTCATGATCTCATGGTTCATGGGATGGAGCCCGGAGTCTGTCTCTGCACTGATAGCACGGAGCCTACTTGGGATTCTCTCTCTCTTCTTCTCTCTGCTCCTCCCCTGCTTGCATGCTTTCTCTCTCTCTCTGTCTCTCAAAATAAAAGAATAAACTTAAATAAAAATACGTAAATAAATATGCAAAGAGAGACGTCCACTTAGGGAAGTTACGATACTGAGGGCTAACCTAAGAGGGACCCATGTGTATAGAGAACCCCACTATGCATCTCCCTTAGCCTGTGCTCTCTCCAGTTCTAGAAGTTACTTGCAACTTCAACAGAAAAAAGACATTAACTTGCATTCCTAGTTCTCTTAATTAGTCTTCTTACAAATCAATAAGGAAGAACAAACAAATAGGAAAATGTGCAAAGGATGCAAAGCTGCCCTCACAGGACAGGAAGGCCACTGGTCCATAAGCACATCCTACTCAGAAAGGGAGAAAAGCCAATGAAACAGCAGTACGATGCCATTTCCTACCGGCCTGACACGTTGGCCAAAAATTAGAAGTCTGACAAACCGTGACCGGGTGAGACGCGGGGTAAAGGGGACCCCACTCACTTCTTGTGGGATTGGAAATCGGTCCACGCATTCTGAAGGAGACTTTTGTATCATCTGGCAGACCTGGATATTTGTGGGTTTTTTTATGATGAAATATTTTGAGTATTTAAAAACACGGGGAACATACAGCAAACATCTATGTATCCGCTACCCAGAATGAAACATGCACATGAACGATGCTCTGAATGTTTCTCCTTCTCATCGTTTTCGCCTCTTTCTAGATGAAGTCACTGTCCTGAATGTGGCGTTTGTCATTCTGATGCTCACTTACCTGTGTATGTGTCCAAGCACTAAGTCTTTGAACTCTACGTAAATGATCTTATAGTGTACATTCTTTCTTGCAACTTGGTTATTTTTATTTTTGTTCTTGGTTGCTCTCATTGTTATCTTTTTAGGATTGACCTTTATATCAAGTTATCTATACATCCATGATAGTTGTAGCTGGAGTTTGTTTCTTTTAACTTCTTGTGGGGTTCCTTTGGTAAACACACTGCAACTTATTTTTCAATCCCCTACAGATGATCAATTACTTTTTTTCCAGTTATTTTTGTGTCTGTTGTTTTGCTTTGTTTTTCTATTATAAGCAATACTGCAACGGTCTTTCCTGTGTAGATCATTCCTGTGAAAATGTGGGTGACTTATTCTGGGTGTGATTTGTACTCTGGTGTGGAGTAGTCTAGTTGAAAGCTTCCCACCTTTGGATATGCATTTGAGTCTTTCTCAAATGCAGATTCTGGTTCAGTGATGTCTGGGGTCAGAAGAGAAACCTCATTCTCAAAAAGCTCCAAGGTGATGCCAGTGGATGCTGGATCACTTGGGGATTTATGAGATATTAAAAAGCCGTTTGCTTCTTAGAACATTCCCATGCCCTTTCATCAGTGCGCTTTTGGTGTCCTTAGGGGCTCCATAAATGTAATTGCCCTGCTTTAACTCTTTAGTGCTGAATGGACCACTTATCACAATATACCTTCTCCAATCAATTCAATATACCATAACGATGTTTCTAAGAGATGTGACAGAGTTTCTTTACAGAGTCTTAATGCTGCCATAAGACGCACCATGATTTTCATGTGCAGTATTTTATTTTAATAAAGAAAGTAATGAATGCAAGTGGAAAAAAATGAAACTGAAAACATGAAACTGAATCCAACCTCATTAAGTGATAAGTTACATGAGATTCTAGTGCCCATCTTGCTTGAGTTCCTTATTATTTTGCGGGCTCAGGAGGTCCTGTGTGACATCCTTTAGGAGCCGAGGAGGGGGGGCCTCAGCTTCCACAACAACCTCATGAGTTTGAAAGCAGATCCATCCTAGGACGACTGGGGGACTCAGTCAGGTTAAGTGTCACACTTCAGCACAGGTCATGATCTTGTGGTTTGTGGGTTTGAGCCCCGTGTCAGGCTCTGTGCTGACAGCTCGGAACCTGGAGCCTGCTTTAGATTCTGAGTCTCCCTTTCTCTCTCTCAAAAAAAAATAAAAAATAAAAAAAATTAAAAAAAAGAAAAGAAAAGCAGCTGCATCTTAGTGAAAGCTTCAGGTGAGAACACAGTCCACCTGCTGCCATGACTGTACCTTGGAGGGTATCCGGCCAAGCCATTCCCTGACTCTTGACACACAGAAACCATGAGATAATGAGTGTATATTCTAATCATTGTAATAACATGGATGCACAGCAATAGAAAATGATACACTACTTCCATAAATGATAAACATATAAAAATATTTATACATTTTTCTTTTTTATCTCCAATCTTGGAAATTATTTAACATGGTTGTATACACATGTACCCTTAATTTCTAAGGGTGCCTTGTATTTCAGAAATTGAGGCTCCACATTTTACTATTTTTTAAAAACTTTTTAAATGTTTTTTATTTATTTCTGAGAGGGAGAGAGAGAGGCAGCATGAGCTGGAGACAGTCAGAGAGAGAGGGAGACACAGAATCTGAAGAAGGCTCCAGGCTCTGAGCTAGCTGTCAGCACAGAGCCCCATGCGGGGCTCAAACCCACGAACCACCAGATCATGACCTGAGCCGAAGTAGGATGCCCAACCGACTGAGCCACCCAGGCGCCCCGCACATTTTACTATTTGATGGACTTCCAGGTTGTTTCCCTTGGCTTTCAAAAAATCTCATTCTGCCACCAGGGAATATATGAAAGTGGCTTCCAATGCCTAGGGACAGTAAACTATTTTTAAACATATATCTGCTTTAGTTCCTGCTTCCCAGTCCTTTCTGTCTTTCTATTCTTTCTTCCACCTGAGGTTTGAACTAAGGTTACTGTCCATTTTGGTTTACTCAGGACTAGGGTTTTTCTGGAATGCAGGATTTTTGGTGCTTAAACTGGGGTAGTCCCCTCTCCCCCAAAGGAACAGTTGATCAAGCTTTTAAAGTTTCGAATAAAAAAATAGGGGCGCCTGGGTGGCTTAGTCGGTTAAGCGTCCGACTTTCGCTCAGGTCATGATCTCGCGGTTCGCGGGTTCGAGCCCCGCGTCAGGCTCTGTGCTGACTGCCAGCTCAGAGCCTGGAGCCTGTTTCGGTCTGTGACTCCCTCTCTCTCTGACCCTCCCCTGCTCACGCTGTCTCTCTCTGTCTCTCTCTCTCTCTCCTAAAAATAAATAAAACATTATAAAAAAAAAAGTTTCGAATAAAAAGAAAAGGAGCCATTCTAATGACTGCAGGTGATTTCCTCTACTCTCAGCCAATAGTGAAGGAATGACAGTCCCCACATCTGGTGCTCGCTGGGCAGCCAAGCTTGCATACCCAGTTTGGGGTTCCCTGCATGGCCTCTGCCAAAGTGAATAGGAACGTGTCTTTATCTAATGCAAGAATGCACAGAAGACTTTGGATTCTCAGAACAATCATCTACCTCTTTTTATGGGAGGGATAAACCTTTCAACCTAAAAGACTAGGTTATCCACACAGGGCTTGGATTACCGCCTCATAAAACAGCAAGCCGCTTCTATTAGCACCTAAATAAAGCTGCCATCAAGCTGGAACAAATAGGCCAGGCAGAGAGGCTCCGAGAAAACAAGAGGCCACGCATTTCAAGGAAATGCGCCGCAGGGTGGTGATGCCCGCGTGTCTCGTAATTAGGCCTGGAGCACATTTCGTCCTGCCTTGGGATCTCCGTTTTCTGTTTTCTCACCGATAGGGCCTAATGCACGGTAGACGTTTTGCAAATACACATCCCAGCCCTCTCCCATGACACGGAGGTCATGCTGGGTGGTCCGAGGTGGACATGCATTTCAGAAGGGCGGACAAGCACATTCGAACTTGGTGCCACCCGCAGGCGGAAGTGAACTTGGGAAGAGGCGCTGAGAGGAGGCTTCAGAGCCCGGGACCCTGCTTCCTGCACTCAGAAAGGTGACACGCTGGGTTTATGGCCCACACGGAAGCTGTATCCGGAGACAGAGACTTTGCAAATCTGCTCAGTAGCACGTTTGAGAGTCTCCACGAGGAAGAACGGTTACAGGATGTTTTCTTGTGCCCAATGGCAAGATTTCCTGCTTCGTGTTTAGTACTTCATGCTTCTTTGCAGGCATTGGAAGCTTCGGTTCTAAGCAGAAAAAAAAAAAAAAAAAGAACCCACACCCACACTTTCATATATTGGAAGCCCATAAATTAAGCACCTTTTAGCCTTCTCTTTCTAGGACTCAAAAAAACCCAATTCACATACCATTTCCTCGGGAACCGCAAATGTATTTGTGTGGCAGCTCGGAGCCCTCCATCCACAGCTGTCATTCTGCAGTCACGGTGCTCGGCGGCTCTGGGAGAAAGCTGTTACCTGCGCTCCCCAGTTCAGTAGTCAGGCTAAGTGGAATAAAAAGGGGCCTCAGGCAATGGGCACCCTCCTTTCACTCATGATGCTTCTAAATAGAGACATAGATGCCTGTGTGTTTGCAGTTTTTATTTGCCAGTGTCTGCAGAAGGGCCTTTAGAAAAACAGCAGCAAACAGACATTCATTGGGGAAGGAAAGCAAAACTACCAGTTGAGAGTAAGGAGAGGTTCTTGATGGTTACAGAAGCCATTAAAGATGTTTCAATGTTTATTTTTTATTTATTTGAGAGAGACAGAGAGTGAATGAGTGGGGGAGGAGCAGAGAGGGAGCGAGAGGGAGAGAGAATCCTAAGCAGGTCCCACACTCAGTGTGGAGCCTGACTCCAGGCTCAATCCCACCACTGACTATGAGATCATGACCAAACTCCAGAGCCAGATGTTTAACCAACTGAACCACCCAGGTGCCCCAGTTAAAGATTTTTAGACTAGACAGGAATCTGGAGTCTCACATGTTTCACACCAGAAGGTGTGTTATCAAAAAGAGAGATGTGGTTAAACCACTGTTCTTGGGACGCAGGGACAGGAAAGAAACCAGAGAACCTTCAAGGAACAGCCCACAGACTTCCCTTTGTCTGAGGCCTCAGGCAGCAAAAGAAACAAAGGAAGGTGGTAGCCCATGTGGATTCTTCCTGTACATTCTGTCTTCTTACCTTCTTTATTCCCCACTCCCACACCCTGGCTCTGAGACCAGCCTATAATTTATATAGCCATTTTAGGAAGAAGCTGGGATTGAATCCCTGAAAACGTCACTCAAGGTATTTGCAGGAATCGTTTGGATCTTGTTGGTTACTCCAAGCCATCCAGATGACGTTTGCATCATTCCCAAGCACGTGCTGTGAGGGGGCTTTTGGGAACCCCAATGTCAAGCAACAGGTGTTTGCTGCCCATGTTCAGCAGCAATAGCAGTAGAAAAGGCACACTGATACAGAGTTGGTAAGTAACTCAATAATGATGCATATTTCCACTTTGGAATTTTTCACTGTCCTAAGTCATTCATTCATTTACCAGAGATTTATCCGGCCCTAGCCACCAGGCCCCTCATGTTCCCACTTTCTCTGCAAACACCTTTAATTCCCTTGCTCTCTACCCGCCTGGTCGATACCAATACTGGAGAAGCCAGATATCCACTTAGTCCGTTCCTGCAGCCGAGTAGCCAAACACAGGCTTAGCAAAGCACACAGTTTCATGTGTTTGTCTCACTTTGAGTCATGTTCATACATTTCAAATGGGCATACAATGCTGCTTGCTAATCTTATTATAGATCCCTAGTGGTCTCTTTCCCGTTCCCTAAAGTGACTTTTTAACACATTGCCCTTTCTCCTCAAACATCTTGCTTCCCTCCGCCCCCTTCACTGTCAACAAATGACCTTGCTCTAAAGTTCTAAGCGAAATTAGAAATAATGAAATAAGAATTCCTTCTCCGTCCCTCCACTAAATTCACTGTGAGCCTAAGCTCTGCACCTTGGCTTCAAGGGTGGTGAATAAACTCTCTCTTCAGGTGTCAGCCATAGGTCAACCATCTTCTCTCCACTTCTCAAGAACACTACTCGTGTAAGTATCCCTTCTTTCTCTGGCATTGTTAGTTTCCTTTTTATACCAGGTCATTCTAATGTGGAACAAAGGCACCTCCAATCTTTTTTAAAAAAATTTTAAATTTATTTCTGAGAGAGAGACCATGTGAGCAGGGGAGGGCCAGAGAGAGAGGGAGACACAGAATCTGAAGCAGGCTCCAGGCTCTGAGCTACCTGTCAGCACAGAGCCCGACGCGGGGCTTGAACCCAGGAACCTCGAGATCATGATCTGAGCCGAAGTCGGATGCTTAGCCGACTGAGCCACTCAGGTGCCCCATACCTCCAATCTTTAATAAAATATAAGACAGAACCACAGAATCCTCTCTTGACAATTTACCAATCTATTAGTCTTCTTTACCTCCCCATGCAAACATTATTGCAAGAGCTGTTCAGGGATCCTGTCCTTCCTGCACATTGGGACTCCACTAACACTTAGTGCTGATTAAAATTCCTAAGGCCCCTGACTTTGCCACATTCTTTTTCTATTTTTGCCTTACCTGATTTCTAAGGAATAGTAGATGTGATCAGACATTCTCTCCTTCTTCCAACACTTTTCCCCTTGGCTTCTGGGATAGCGCACTCTCCTGATTTTTCTTTTCCTTCGTTGTGGCCACTTATTCAGAGCCACTCATTCTTAGTCTTCCTTGTTGGCTCCTGCACTTCTGCTTGGCCTTAAATATTGGAATATTCCAAGGGATAGGTCTAGGACTCCTCCTCCTAAACCATACTCTCCTTAGGTAGTTTCAGGTGTCTCATTTCAATGTCATTTATAGGATAAAAAGCCTCTCATTTGTGAAGATGCAGATCTTTTAAATGCCAGACTCTTCCATCTAATTGATTACCGACACTTGCGATTGAAAGTCACAAATAGGATGAAGTCTCTTTTTCCCTTATCCATCATATTGAATTCATTAGAAGGCTCTGAAAATTCCCCCTTCAGAACACATTTTCCTTTGGAACTTTCCGTTTCTAATGCTACTACCTGAAGGAAAGCCAACATCATTACTTCTCTAGATTATTCCGTTAGCCCCTCAATGATCTCTCTTCCTCCAGGGGTAGGTGTTATCTTTATTTTACATATGAGGAAACTAAAGCTCAAAAAGGTCAAGTGACTTTATATATTCATTCAAAAATATTTCTGAGCACCTGTTTTGTGCTGCCAGATGCTTGTCTAAGTTGTAGGATGTAATAGCAGTGCCAGTTCTATCTGACGCTAAAGCCCTGTTCCTAGTCTCACCTACCATATTGGTATCAGGATCAGGAATGCTCCAGAACATTCCTTCTAGTACAAGAAACAAATACTTAGAAAATATACTGGTATGTAAGTACATCACATGCTTTATAATAGCAGAAACATACTAACTCAGCCTGAGGCCTTTGGGAAGTTTACTTAAGGGAACCAAACTGATCTATTTCTATAGGAAATTTCTCCCAAAGATCCTGACCTCTTTTCTTTTACCAAAGTGGATTTCTCTACCTGCCCTACCTTGTAGATCACATGCCTGGCTAATGACCACTTAACTCCACAGAAGCATCACCTTATCTAGGAACGCTCGGTGTATCCTTGGCCTATCCATGTTAACAAAAGTTCTCCTCTGTCCTCCTCAGTTGTCTGGGTTCACGTATATCATAACACTTATTATACTGTATTACAATTTGGGGTTTATATCTACAAATAACTTCGTGAAATGCTTTAAAAAATATTAGGTACAATTGATAAATCTAGATGTAGATACTTGAAAAATCCACAGGGAACATCCATGTAACTTTCCTTTACAAAACCTGACACTCATCACCATGTTCTCCCTTACTAGCTTACATATCCTGAAAACTAAAGTTTAAAATGTTTATCGAATACATGGAAATGTCATCCGTATCAGTCGCTACACAAGCCTGGAAAACAAATACAGTCTCTTTCTTTGATCTTTCCAGTGAATCACAAGACTTGTTTGCCTTTCTTAGTAAAACGGTGCTACAGTGGTGATGGTGACATTTTCAAGGGCAAAACAGAAATCTGGAACAACTTTGACCTGCACTCCAAGAAGTGGAGACTCTATAAGACTGAGCCATCCCAGCCGTCAAAGGAAGTGAGAGCTAGGGTTTTTTTTGCATCTGTATGTATTTTTTGTTCCGAATGACTTGGGTTTTAGTTTTCATGGCTGTTGAGTCTCCTCATTCAAGGCTTTTCATCTGGAATTCAGCTGTATTCAAACTAAGTTGGGTTTATGGATGCTTGGGGCAGGAAGCAAGGCCACACACCATAGGGAAACACCTGGTATTTCAGTAAGAGAGTGTCTGAAATGATAGTTAGCAGAGGATTTGGGCTTCAGCAAGGTGTTTTGGGAGGACATTTAAGGAAGCAGGAATACTCTCTGGATAGGGCACTGTTAGAAAGCAGGGGTGATTCTATAATTGAGTATCTTTTTAAAGAAAATTTTTATTTATGTATGTATTTATTTTTGAGAGAGAGAGAGACAGAGACAGAGAGAGAGACAGAGAGAGTGAGTGGGAGAGAGGAAGAAAGAGAGGGAGAGAGAACCCAAGCAGGCTCCACACTATCAGAGCAGAACCCTATGTGGGGCTCAAACTTATGAATCGTGAGACTATGACCTGAGCCAAAATCAAGAGTTGGATGTTTAACAGTCTGAGCCAACCAGGAACCCCTATAATTGGATATCTTAATAAATTATATCTAGAAACAAAAAAGAAAAGAAAAGAAAAGAAAAGAAAAGAAAAGAAAAGAAAAGAAAGCAATAATTGGTGAAGGTGACGTAGTCACTCAAGTTTGCCAGGAGAAGAGGATTGAGATATTGTGAAGTATAAGAAATTTACATACTTGATCTTCATCCACGATCCCTGGGTGGCTCACATTTGGAGCCATTGCCTGAGTAATGCCCATAGGGTATGCAGGGCAAAACCAGCTGTATGCCTTTGTTCAGGTTTCTAGAACTGCTGAGTCAGCCCTTGCTAACAAAGCAAGTCATCACCTGGCTGGGCAGCAGGAGCCAGCTGGCTTTTGGAGGGGCAACGAGGTACCAATGCCATCTGTCTCGGGTCTACCCCAGACTCTGAAGTTGGAATGCTTGTGTTTGAATGCTGATGCTGAGCTTTGCATAGCTATGCTCTGTTTCATCCACTAAAATGGCATATACCTTGAAAGATTATATTTCCATGCATGTGAAGCTTCAGGACCACTGCCTGGCATATTGCTACCTGTGTTACTTCTCAGCCCCACCACGCACACACATTCCTGGAATCCTTGGATCCCATACCTGAACTCAGTGGTTAGACAAGCCCAGTTGCAGCTCCCAGGGCTGCATGGTTAGGCAAACCTGATTAGAGCTGCCCAGTGTGGGGAGGAGTTGTGGTGAGTAGGCAGGCCTGTTGTGTGGTATTTGTGGAGCGCCTGGAGACCGGAGTCTGAATTTGGCATCTGAATTGATTCTGCCAGTCCCCTGGGACCTACATAGGGTGCCTGTAAGGCAGGGGTCATGGACTATGTGCAGATAAACACACTCTTGAGTGCAGTGGGCCGCAAGTGCCATTTTTCCAGGCCCCTTTCCTTCCAGTGTGCATTTTCACACACAATAGATCCCAATAAAGCCTCTAAAACTACCACAATTTCCTCATTTTGAGAAAGACCAGCCTCCAATTATAAGGACGGGCTGTGTGCACCAAGCATTAATGCTGTAAATCACAAGGATGGGTTCTGCAAACAGCGACTCCTTGCTTATAAGCCTTTTAATGTCTTCTTCCGTCACTGCGGAATATATTATTTACTCTCTGCCGGAGCTTTGGCTTCTGCCCTTCTGCTGGCCATAAAAGTAATAGCCTATGTTTGTGCACAATGACAAATCGGACAAGGCAAATATTATACCTGTGGAGTACAAATCCACCTGAACTCCTTTTGATCCTGATCACAAGGTTAGATTATTTGGATGTGTCAGAGTAAGAGGATTTGGCTCTGTTTCTTTATGAGGGCAAATCTTACGAGCAAGCAGAGAAAATAGGCAAATACAGTTTGATTTGAGGGGTACAGACAAGGGCCTCTGTCTGGCTCCCCATTCTCCACAAAAATCTATCTTTCCCATTGATCTGTTGGTGGATATCAAACCTGGGGGTATTTGCATTTCAAGGAATGCAAGAGTGTAGGTTGAAGGAATACATTTCCAGTTGTGTCATTCAACATCAGTTCATCTGTGGGGGAGGTATTTGCTGGAGCATGGCAGGTTGAGGTCCAAGGACTTTAGGCTATAATTTGCTGTGCATGTGAACATGGGTTAGTGGCCACTCAGATTCTAAATGATATAGACAATTCCTTTTGGACCATTGTGAGACCATTAGTCCCATAGTGACCACTTTACTCTGTTTTCGCCCAGTATTATACTTATTATTCTACATCATAAGCAAAAAGCTCCCAGTATGGATCATGATGAAAATAATTTAATTAGCAGCTTGGTGGAAACTCAGAGATTCCAAATCCCACCCCCTAAGAACCTATGTTAATTTCTAGGAGACAATTCCCAATTGGGTAAACTATCTATGACCTTGGAGAAGGCTTTCCTGGGGCTGTGTTCTAAGGGAGGCTCATGTTCTGATCATGGGGAATAAAGCTATAGAGCCAGATCAACTAGTAACCACAACTAAACCATCACACAAACAAAGGAATGGAACAAGACAAGCCCTGAAAATGTTGAGTTGAGAAGACATGACTCTGGGCAGGAGATTCTACCCTGTCATGAAGTACAAAACATACCTTAAAGTACTACAGTAGGGAGGACTTACAAATGCACTAGTATAGTTTTAATCTATGTGCAATTGACTGTTTTACCCAAGAGTATACAGTATGAGGGAGGTCAGCTGGCCTTATATTGGAAAATAACACATTTTGGAGGCAATTACAACATGTATCTCTGATAGCCAAATTTTAATCAACCCAGTGTTCATTTGTGTACCAAATGTCAGAAAGGGATCTTATTGGTGAAAAAATATTAATCTATTGACTTGTATGAGGACTTAGTGTTGGGATCTCATTGGTAAAATTCAAGGGTTTCAAGATATTTTGGAGACACCTCTACATTCCCTGTGTCCCCCACATCTCACATGGCAGGGGTATAGAACCCAGTGACGTTGGTAGTCTCCTTATGTACACATAACCCCTGATATCCCCAAATGGTCCTTTGTCTAACCATCAGGAGTATTTCTGGACATCTGACTAACTTTACATCCCAGAATACTATGTCTGCAACATGGTGTTTGGCTCAAGAGAACATTTCATGCAAAGTAAGGCCAGAACATTTAAAAGGACCAAGAACCAGACCCTCTGAGCTTACTGAATATTTTGTGCTAATTATTTTTGCCTGCTTGCTTAGTGTTGATTTAATAAATGACTGACATTGGATTAACATTATGACATGCTCTGTTTAGAGTACAGTAATGAGGTTGTAGATAAAAAGCCACTCTCATCTATCTTAGTCATTTTTTGGTAGCTTCTACTCTCTACCAAACAAACAAACAAACAAAAACAAACAAACAAAAAACCGAAGAGTTGGACGTTACCATTTTTTCCTACTCAAGATGTAGTCTGAGACCATTTTTTAGAAGATAATCATATTATGTGGTTTGTAAATACTTTTCTAAATATAGGGATCTGTGGGAACATTTCTCTAGGGACATGGAGGACAGGCAAGGGATGGGGTCAGAAAAAGCTTCCAGTCTTTAGACGGCATTAAACCGAAACAGAGCACTGAAGGGAGTCAGGTCAACAGGTTTTTCCTTGGTTCTGCCACCAAACAGTTCTTTGCGGTTGGCTTTTCTTCTTGGACTCCTTTACCCTCAGCTGTGTAAAATAAGGAAGATAAATAGGAAAAGCTCAAAGATTCCCTCTGGTTCTCAAGTTCTAGGGCCTTAGTTTCTAGGAGTCCCAAGGGGTACAGGCAAACAGATCTCTCCACCTTCTTGGTAAGTCACCAGGCAGGTAATTCTATCCCAACAGATGAACCCCCTTGCCTGACGTTCAGGCAACTGGAGCTGCACTTCGGTGACTGAAATTAATTGAATTGCTTTCTTTCTGACAGCTGTTGTCAGTTCATGAACCAGAATACCGATCATTCTTCCCCGACTGGATGGGGGGGTAAGAAGGAAAAGAAGCGAGAGATCATTTCACCAGTGGTACAGAACTGAGGACAGGAATGGGGGAAGAGGTGTGTTGAGGGGCGTTCGGGACATGTGTGAGCATAAGTGATGGTTAGTCAAAGTCTGGACATCCAAGATTCCTAGGGTATCTGGAGGGTGAGAGGGGGAAATTTGGAATGGAGGGACAAAAAAGGCACAGGTGATTACTAAGCAGATTTGCTTAGGGGTCACCTCTCCCCCAACAGGCCCTGTGCCATTACAGAAGTCACTGATGAGCCCTGAATTTAGATTTGAGAGCAGAGAACAGTATCCAGCAGGGGAGAAGGCACTGCTGTCTTGGAATTCCCAACCTTCCAGCTCTCTGCCACCTTTCCTCCAGAAGTTGATGCATCTTCCTTCTCTCCCCTCTGCTTTGTGAGCTGACTCAATGGGAAGGCCCAGGTTGGGCCCACCTACTTAACAGATGTGTGCGTGCAGAGCCCTTTTTGGTTGAAATTCACTTCCCCTGTCTGCAGTTCAGAAGGAGACTCCTAGTCTCATCTGGGCCCCCAAAAGAAGCTGACATGGCATCAGTCTTCCAGCATTTGTGGTAAGATGGCAACATTCCAAACACACTTCACAAATCTTTCTTGGGGAGCACGGGCACATGTTGCCTCGGGGGCCTATCATTGGAGAACCTATCAGCCCAGCAGCATCTGTCCTGCTTTCTCAGTGATCATCCAGCCCTGTCTCTTTTGCAAAGAATAACTTCCAGCAGCTTTCTAAAATGAGGGGAGTGAGAGGGAAATTAGAACTTTCGCATATCTGAGCTCACTTTTATGGTCCCTTCTCATACTTTATTGATACTTGGCAGGTATAGATTTCTGGGTTGAAAATGATTTCTCATTTTAACTTTGAAGGTGATGCTCCATGATCTGCTAAGCTTGTAATAGTAGCATGGACAAGTCCAAAGACATTCTGACTCCTTACCCTTTGCTTTTTGTCCCTGGAGCATTCAGGGATATTTCATCAAAATGCAATGTTTTGGCATTTGACAAAGATACAACTAGGTGTTGCTGTCCTTGCCTTAATTATGCTAAGGATTCATTTTTTCTCATTTCTCAGAAATCTTACCGTATTTTATTGATAACTTCTCCATTTTCTCGGTTCTTTCTTTCTTTAATGTAATTTTAGCTGAATGTTGTATGCCCTAATTTGATGATCTAAACTGCTTATATTTTCTCTTCCATGTTTCCAACTTTGTTTTGTTGTTATTCTGTGTGATGTTGTAAAGTGTGTGTTTTCAATCACTTTGATTATGTTATATTTGCATTCCCCACAAAATGCTCTGTTTCGAGTTTATTCCTTACTTTCCTATTTCAGTCTATGCACATTTTCTTTTTAGTTGTTTCATTTCAGCCAAAAGATTCTCCAGAAGGATAAAGACACAAACCAAACAGATAAAACCCGCAAGACTACAGGAGTGTCTTGACACTTGTGAAATACACATGATACCCTTCTACTTCAATGTCCCTTTTGTGGCCACATGAGTTGAGATACTCTTGTGGCTTTCATGGCCCACACTGAAGATTCTATCCCACCTCTAAAATTGTGTTTCCACCAGAAGTTTCAGGAAAGAACTGAGTTGTCACCAAATCCATAAATGGAAGGGGTATGCGATCCCTGTAGCCAAATGGATGAGCAAAGCCCAAACTAGCAGCTCCTTTAAAACATTGATTCAGGGTATGGCAAATCAGCATTCCAGAGTGGAGAAACCCTTCTGCAGAGTTTAAGAATTATAAGCCAGAATGTACCACTTTTACCAACTCCAGAGCATCAGAATAGCCACTGAAATTATCATGGTTATTGTGAATTTTTTCTTACTGGTAACACAAGCTCAAAGTTTAATTGCAGCCATATCCATATACCTATATTCTGTTGAGATTCATTTTCACAAGGAAATATTATTTTTTTCTGTTTTTTGTTCTTTAGGGTGTTGAGAGCTGGAATTCATAACTGCAGATCTAAGAATGCTAAAGCCTTTTTCAGCCACAGGCAGTTCCCTGTTCGAAAGATAGATTCCAAATTGGCATTTATCTCCAGTTCCAGAGTTGGAAAGTGGGTAGCAGCATATAAGTGCTTCCCTGCCAGGAAAAAAGGGTTCCCAGGGTCAAGGAGACCAGGAGAAAGCAAAGACAGAGGTTGGCAGGTTGTCTGAGAATTATGGAGTTTCAAATATGCACCTTTCTGCCTCTATAGACACAAAAGTAAAAGAAAAAGTGTTATAAAGGCCCTATTCTTTCTGAGTATGAGGGGTATTTCTGTATTGTGAGTCTGTCTACTGGGAAATCTGATTTCAGCCAGTAAATCATGTAGAATGTGGCTTGACAACTCTTTCTCATCCATTCCTTACCATACTCCAGAGAAGCAAACTTACTAATTCCATGAAGACCGAATATTTCCATTAGGATAATAATACAGATCTCATAACTGTGTTATCACACTGCTGGGAATTTATTCCGCAGAAATAATTCTAGAAAAGAAAATATAGTTTTACCTGTTCTTTGCAGCAAAATTATTTATAATTGTAGAACTACAGGAGTGAGCATTTGTGTCACACAAGGGGAATGGTATGTAAACTTTGCTATTTCCATAATGGGTCATTAACAGTAATAACTATTAAAACCATGTAACTATTAAAACCATGTAACAGAAGAAAAGAGATTTGCAGTTAAGTTTTAGTGAGAAAAGAAGAACACAAAAATATCACCTAAATTACGACTGCAAAAATTAAAATGTATTTATATGGACTACAATGGGAGATAAAAAATAAAAATAAAGACTATTTACCAACAGTTGCTGGTGGAAGTTTGGTCAGTCTCTCTTTGTTGTTATTTGTCAAATAATGGTCACCATGGAGCCTCATTCTGGAACAGCTGCTCTGCAGAGAAGCAATTGGGAATCCCTGGTCTCTGATAATACTTCTAGGTATGTTTCATGGTATCTAGTTAGGTCTAGGATGCTAAGACATTCCATGAAAACAATACAAAGCAAATCAACAAAGAAAATATTTTTGACCAAATGAATGTTAAATCCATTTACTCTCAAAAATGTTATTGTTGGACTCCTTAGAGACTTCAATACACTAATATAGAACATGAAATTCCCAGAAGGCAAATAAATATGCAGTCTTTTCAAGACACCTCAGGTACACAGATCCCATCCTTTCCCTCAACCCCACCTCCCTCTCCCTCTCACCCCTTTCCTCCGAGCCCCCCCTCCCCCCCGCTCCACACGCACAGGTATTCTGCAGGACTGATGTCTTGCTGAGCAAGCTGTGGGTCATTTCTGATTGGTATTGGTGCAATTTCTTGTCTGTACCAGAACTAAACAGACACTTCTCCAGTGTTCATAGTCCAACATAGTAGCTGAGCAATTTCTTTTCATCTTTCAAGGTCTCTCTCGAGTCACATCCTCTATGAGAACTTTCCCAATCCCTCCAGACAGAACTAATGTTCCTTCCACTTCGCTCCCATTCCACTTTGCCTTTGTTATAACACACTTTATTCTTTGGCAATTATTTGTGTTTGTTCTTCAGCTAGAAGGGCTGTTTTCAGTCCACCCTGTGCTTCAGAATCCACTGGGGACTTTAACATAGCACAGATACCCGGGAGCCACCCCCAGTGATCAGGTTGTTTGGGTCTGGGTAGAGACCTTGGTAAGGCCTGATGAGGACCACTGGGAGAGAGAATCAGCTCCTCAAGGCCAGGTGTGAATTTCATTGATCTTTGTATTACCTGTGCCTGCCACTAATGGGCAGACACAAATTTTAGCTAAATCAATGTGCCTTAGTGAGAAAAGAAGAAATGCTAACTTAAACACTGGTTGTTAAATTCCTCTTACTTAAATAACATGTTTTGATTAACTAGTTTCCTTCATTTGCCATTGTAGTTATGTAAAGACAGCCAAAGAAGCATCCAAGAAATGAGAAGAGAAAGAACACACAAAGTCAGCAGGTGGGAGACCTTGAAAGGTGAGTGGTCCTCTAGTGAGAACCAAGATGTCCAATGTTCAAAATTAAGTTTTCAGTTTTGCCTCACTGCCAAACCCTGTTATTGCTCTCAAATCTTAAGGAAAGAGTATTCCAGCATAATGCTCTGCAGTTTAACTGGTTAGGGCCTGGGCTGGGCTATGTCCTGAATTTTGTCCAAAAAGAAGATAGGCCAGAACCTTCGTTGGGGTGAGGTGAGCATGGTACACACCTAGGACACCAAAAACTCTGTAATCAAGATAAATACTATTTTAATGCAGTATTAAAAAAAATCAGAATGGAAACAAAAGTCTGTGATCAACAAAATACCAACATTTTATTGTTTACTTATTTAATTTTATTTTTTTATTTGACAGAGAGAGAGAGAGAGAGAGAGAATATGCCAGCAAGGGAGAGAGACAGAATCCCAAGCAGGCTCCATGCTCAGAGTGCAGCCCAATGCAGGGCTCAATCCCACAACCTTGGGATCATGAACTGAGCCAAAATCAAGAGTCAGACTTCAACCGGCTGAGTGCCCCAGACACCCCCCAACATTTTAAATAAAGACAGAATCAATCATAGCTGTGTCCCTAAACATATTAGAGCCTGAGGCAAAGGAAAAATCGGTAGTACTAATCCTGTCTTTATTTAAAACTTTGGTATCATGTGCATCATGGGTTTTAGGTTTCATTTTGATTGTTTAGTGTATTGCACTAAATAGTATTTATCAAAACTTCTACTGATCTTGATCACTGAGGCATTTGGTGCCCCCTCCGGTTTTATGTCTGAAGCAAGTACCCTCACTTGCTTTACCCTAGTCCCAACCCTGAGATGGATACTTGGAGACTCCCCCAAAACTAGTCTTTCAGCTTTGCAAAGAATGCTGTGTTTGAGAATACAGGATGCCTAATTAAAGTCTAAGGAAGGAAGCTAACCAGAAAATTGCTCAGATAACACAATATAACCCAACATCTATAGTCACAGAATGTCTTATGAAAAAAAAAATTATTTTTTGATAGTAGGAGGCTTCAGACTGATCTGGAGAAGGATCCCACTGGACTAGCCCATTGATGCAGGCTGTATGCAACCTCTGTCTGGGGATTATCTTCAGAGTGACAGAAATTGGAAAGGATAATATTGAAACATGGCAGGAACACACCAACAATCTGCTACAGCAATGGCATGTGTATGACACAGAAAAGCAAGGAGCCTCTATATTGGAATCAATGTCTTGGGCACAGAACTTCAAAGCCTCAGTGCAGGAGACTTCTGCCTCTGAGCCCACGAATGTTGGTTAGGGTGAAATCCAACCAGGACTTATGGTCTGGTCTACAAAATATGGTGGATGCGCCTACATTGTAGTATATAAACCATTTTCTCTTGGGGATCGGTATAAACAATTATTCGAGTTCCCCAAATAAATAATGTGTTTCTTTCTGCCATCCTTACACATCACTTCAAGTTGAGAATTTGAGGGGTAGGTACCCTGATGGGGGCTGCAAAGATTTTTCCGAGAGGAAAATGTAGCAGAGCCACCAGCACACCCGCCCCCACCTGCAAAAACCAACCATTGCTGGCATACCGGCTGGTGGCAGGATTCCTTTCTATGGGGTGAAGAAATTTGTTCATCTGTAGTGAGATACCTGATGAGTCCTTTCAGCTGGAGGGAGTGAGCACCCAGTCACAACGCGGATAGTCAGGGCAAACCAGAGAAAGCCACCTCACCGGGCCTTGTAAAGTGGGAGAAGCTGTAAGCAGTAAGTGACAGGACATCACCGGGATGCATGGGGTGCCCTGCTGGAGAATGGACATGTAAGGGAATCAGTGCCTTTGGGGCTTGGGGAGTATCCAAAGTTGTGTTTAAAGTTGCCTGTCACACCGTGCTTTACTGTCATTTATAGCGTCACCCTCACTCACTCTACCACCAAATTTGTCAATAAAAAGTCTCTCTAAATGCAAGTGGCTTTTGCAAATGGTGTTTTGAGAGAAAAGTACAATAAAACTGAAACGGGTTAGCATTCTGTGTTTGGGTTGATGACAGGGGTGAAAGAGAAGTGAAATGAATAGTCAGAGAACGCAAACTTCAGGGGAAACTGAAATAAAGCACAGAAGAAAAAAAAAAGAGGAAGAAGAATTGGCAAAAGCCCTTGAATCACCTTGGCCTGTGTGAGGTAGGGATGGAGCAATTGGGAATGAGGGTCCTTCCTCGTGGGGGAGCGAGGCTCCAGCCACCTCATCTCACTATTAGAAGGAAAGGTGACCCTGTAAGACAGGCTGAGGTGAGGACTTCCAGGTGACTGACATAGAAATGAGAGCTTAAATGCCATCACGTGTCACATAATGGCATAAGAGAGTTTCTTTTCCCAGAATAATAATAATGCACTTGACAAAAGGCTTTTGCATGAGCAAAGAGAACATAATTTCTGAATATTTAATGCGAAATTGCCATAGAATAAAATGATCATTAAATATGTAAATGCTATTTACACGTGCTTATTGCTCTCATAACTCATCTCTTATATAATGTGATCTTTGTGCCCTAATTTGTTACCTGGTCATGGGTTCCACAAATCAAAATCTGGGGCAGCTTCTCACAAAGAAGCAAGTTGATGAAATGCACAAAAAATATCTCCTTTCGGCACTAACAGGAGGTTTCCGAATTTGGCCTTTTTGCTCTTGATCCGAGGAGGAAGGACGGAGACCAGCACCCTGCCGGGAACTGGTGTGATACCAGGTGCTGAAGGGCCATTCGGATCAAAGGGAAGCCCGAATATCCAGTCTCAGACAGCATGGCTCTCCTTAGTCCCCTTTAATGTATTACCAAGCAAGAGATTAAGAAAGTTAAAAAAAATTGTCCTTTGATGATCACAAGTGAGCCAATTTTCTACTTTCTCTTGAGGACTGCTTAGGTGCTATTTTAAAAAGAAAATAAAGTGAAGCTGGTAAGAGCAACCTCCCTCATTCTGCCCCTCATTATTGCCCTTTTTTTTTTTTCTTTAATTTTCATCAAAGGGACCAAGACCTGCTACTCGAAGTGCATCTGGGCCAGGAGCACGGGTGCATCTGTGTCAGAATCCACATTTTCACAGATTCTCCACGTGGACTGTATACACATCTGTGGTGGGTTTTTGCTTTTTTGTTTTTTGTCTTTTTAAGTTTATTTGCTTATCTCGAGAGAGACAGACAGCGTGAGTGGAGGAGGGACAGAGAAAGAGGGAGACAGAGAATCCCAAGCAGGCTCCACACTGTCAGCGTGGATGGAGACCTGGACTCACAAAACTATGAGATCATGACCACAGCTGAAACCAAGAGTCAGAGGCTTAACCAACTGAGCCATGCAGGCACCTACTGTGGTGGTTTTATAACGGTATCAGTTTGGATAAGACTGCCCCAAATTAGGGTTGGCCAAAAGAAAACTTTTGCGAGAGATGAGCAGGATGGACTTGAAGTAGCATCGCCCTGCTCTGGAGTCCCCCTAGCTGGACTCTCTGCAAGCTCAGGTGGCTGGGTTCCAGCTCTTCCCTGCTTTCTCCCCTCTACCTGCACACCCAGGTCTTCTTTCTGACTGTCAGCCCTGCTAATCAAAGGAACTCCAGACAGGGCAGCAACGCCTTCCACAGACCTCTGCATCTCTTCTCCTTCCCACTGGCTTCCTACACTTCCCTGAAAGTTCCAACTTGTTCATGCAGGAAGTTTCCTTAATGACCTTTCTGATTCTCCAGTTCCCCTTTCCGGATCTTATTTCCCAGCTCATTCCATAATTACAATAGGTGCAGTTTGTATAATAAACCCCTTACTCTATATTACTCAGAGTGGCTTTGCTTCCTTGGAAGAACTCTTAACTAGTAAAGCATTGAAGTTCAGAAGGCACTGGTCTAGGTTACAGTCATGATTAGCAAGAGACATCGCAAGTTATCCATTTTCAGCAGATCCACTGGCCCCATCTCTTACAGAGTTTATCCGAATGAAGTATGTGCTTCCCAAGAAGTGGTGTAGGGAGATTCGGAGGTCTCTGGTAATTTTTGGTGAGTGCTCCTTATTTATATGAGAACTAGTTAAGTGGAGAGAGTTCATCTGGGAAGGCTATTGAGTCCCTTTAGCTACGTTGGTTGGATGCTTCAGCTGAGAAGAGGAAAAGGTGAGCTATTCTTTTGGACTTTGGACACCTTATCCCAGTCCTTGAAAGTTTTCCTGGTGCATTTTTTTTTTAAATATTTTTATTTATTTCTAGGAGAGAGAGAGAGAGAGAGACAGCGTGAGCAGGGGAGGGTCAGAGAGAGACGGAGTCACAGATTGAAACAGGCTCCAGGCTCTGAGCCGGCAGTCAGCACAGAGCCCGACGCGGGGCTCGAACCCACGAACCGCGAGATCATGACCTAAGCGAAAGTCGGACGCTTAACCGACTAAGCCACCCAGGCGCCCCTCCTGGTGCATTTTTGAGTGATCTTTTATGAGCTCTTTGACTTCTGTGCTGACAATATCTCTTTCTTTTTTCCTTTATTTTTTTTTTTAATGTTTTTTGTTTTTGAGAGAGAGAAAGAGAGACAGAGAGAGAGAAAGTGCAAGCAGGAGAGGGGCAGAGAGGGAGAGAGAGAGAGAGACAGAGAGAGAGAGAGAGAGAGAGACAGGATCCAAAGCAGGCTACAGGCTCTGAGCTGTCAGCACAGAGCCCGATGCAGGTCTTGGACTCACGAACTGTGAGATCAATGACCCAAGCTGAAGTCAGGCGCTTAACTGACTGATCTACCCAGGCACCCCTGACCAGGTCTCTTTCATTTGAAAGTAATAGAAACCAACTCAAAACCAGCCCAAAGTGGTTAGAAATACTGGTGGGGTTTTTTTTTCCTCCCTTAACTTTTTAAAAAAATTTTTTTGGCTGGGAGGGGCCAGCAAGTTTCAGGCATAATTTGATCCAAGACCTAGGTGATATCCTGAGGACTGAGTTTCCATCCCTCCCTCTGTTCCGGATCTTCCTCTTTTTGGCAAGATTTTTTTTTCAGTGGCTGCTGGAGACAGTTCAGGGATCCAAAGTCCAATGGGACAGAAAAGAGAGTACCTTCTTTCTGGTCACGCAGCCAGAAAACCTGGGACCAGCTTGATAGGATCTGATGGACTGACCTATGCCACCTGCTCACGCATGATCCAGCCACCTGGCTGGGAGAAGGTCAGAGGCCGAGGTCCACCCCGGCAGCTGTGATTGGAATAGTCTCTACCTGAAAGACTCTGAAGTCCTGGGACTGAACACCAGTGTGGCAGAAGTGTATTTATTTATTTATTTAAGTTTTAATTACAGGAAGAATAGGGAATCGCTATAGGCAGACACAGATCACTACCACCTCCATAATGAAATAAATAGATGGCCACTTGAGGTCCATAGTATAATAGACTTTGGGTTTTTCCATTAGGATTCTAGAAGGGGAATAAGACTATCATGGTCTCCTAGTTTAGAAATCATCAAATGTTCATTGTTGAAACTTTAGAAAGGGCATGAAAGCATAAAAAGGAGGAAGAAAAAAAAAATCACAGCAATCTTACCACCAAGGGACAATCATCGTTATTGTGTAGGCAAGTAAACCTTTTTTCCAAGTAATTTATGGAAGAGTATTTTCCATATCATTAAATATACTTCTATCCTGTGCTTTTCAATAGATGCATAATTTTTCACTGTATGTTTGTGCTACATACCCTGTCCCCTATTATAGACCTTTTTATTGTTTCTAAATTATAAATACAATGTGTAAAATGCTTAGCTGTCAATTTTTGTGAATATCTATAATAATTTCCATGGGATAAATGCCAAGCAGAGTACTTGCTGGGTTCAAACCCATGAATATACTCCCCAATTCCCAACATCCTGCTATCCATAAATGTATCAACTTATGTTTCTATCAGATGTTCATTTTACCAGGTCCTCAACAGTGATTATTAAGAGTATACATTAAGCTTGCCAATTCCATGAGCAAAAATGTCATTACTGTTTGCCTTTATATAACAGTGACATTAACATGCTTGTGTATATGAATATCGGGGCTGGTGTATTTGTGTGTGTCTGTACTTCCTCTTCAGGTTGTTTGTCCATTGAAGAAATTGGAGCATTTTTATCTTTTCCTTTTATTTGCTAGACTCTTTGTATACCAGGGACATTAAGTCTTTATAATATGTGTTCTAAATACTTTTCCTAGTTTAATATGTACACTTAAATTATTTTTTAATGGAAATTCAAATGTTTCCTTTTTTTAACTTATTTTTTGTAGACCAAGCACTCTTTCCACTTATGTAACTTGCCCCTTTAGTATCATTATTAAAAAATGCCTCTTTCATTGCAGTAAAGGGGGCGGGGAACAGAGGACAAAATTGGAAGTTCCTTTCCAGACATTCTGTGCTATTCAGTTAATAATAGATATTTTGCTACCCACTGATAATACTTATACCAGCCGTTTGCTGTTGCTCCTAAACTCTTCACCTAAGAAGGCGAAAGCTGTGGATAGCCATTTCTGATATAAAACAATGTTATATTGCATTGCGTTTTTCACATGAATTTGTGTTTCTTTTCACTTGGGTCGTTCATTTCCAGTGACAAGTGGGTCTGTTTTAGTCCCAGAAACACACTGTTGAATGACTGATACTTGGTAGTATATTTTTTTTTCTGCAAGCATAAATCACATCTTATTGTTTTGATTATGTAAAATTTGACCACTATTTTATCTTTTCTTTTCTTTTTTTTCTTTGGATACACTATAGAATAATTTTGTCAATCTAAACAAATCCTTCTGAGTTTCTTATTGGAACTGCTTTAAACTGATGAATTAACTTGGGGAAAAAGTATTTCTTTCCATTCGGTAGAATCTCATATCCCTTCTTTTTCTCAAAAGAGCATCATCCCCAAATTGAATATGCTTTAAGATGCACAAAGCCATGACATTTTTCTTCCCACGTTGCATTCCCAAGGCTTTCCAGTGAGGACTGGGGAGATCTCTGTAAAATTCTTCATAGCCCTATGAGATCTGACCTTGATCTCCAGCCCTGCCATGATAGAGAAGGAGGAACTAAGAGGCCCCTCCTATGTTCTTCGCTCTTCAAGGGAAAAAAAAAAAAAACACACCTTGCAGACATTCAGGCTAATGCGTGCTCCTCAAGGAAACTGGCCAGAACTCACAGTGGCAGAACTGGTCATTTTCTTCCCCCTCAGAGCAAATTCTTTTAGAGCAGCAGGAAATGAAATGGTATTCACACTATCAATTACCCCAGCTGTTTACCTAACGAACTCAGCTGCAGAGACAGGCATTTTCAAGACCAAAAGAATATAATAAGTCTATAGTAACCCTGCAGTAACAAGCACCTTGGCAAACTCAAGGTCTGAATTCACACGATTACGGTCTGGCTGCCAGGAAGGTGCCATCCCATTATTGACTTATAATGCCATGTTATTTATTGGGATAATTATGCTTTTCTACCCTTCAGGGGCCCAGAATCAGAGAAAGTAAGCAATTTATTCTTATTCATTCAGCATGTGAGCAAATTCCAAATTAGAATAGATCTCTGCAAGATCTATTATCCGTGTGGAAGCACCCCGCGGGCTTTGGTCCCTACCCCTGAAAATTACAGGGGCTTAGAGGCATTGTAGGAACCCGTGGGAAGCAGTGAAACAAATTTCTGTTTTGTCCAGACTCCCCCTCTCCGCCCTCAAATGTTAGCACCTTGTGCCTGCTCTCTGAGCTGTTTTGTAATGTTGTGCACAGCAAAATGAAATTTTAAAATAACATTGCATCTGTTCTCCATAACCCTGCAAAGGAGTTATTATTGCAGGTGAGGGAATAGTTAAATGACTTCTTTGGTGGACGCAAGTGAATAATTTCTTTTCACTGGGGTGCCTGGGTGGCTCAGTCTGTTAAGTGTCTGACTCTTAATTTTGGCTCAGCGCATGATCTCACGGTTTGTGGGACTGAGCCCCAAATTGGACTCTGTGCTGTCAGTGCAGAGCCTGCTTGGGATTCTCTCTCCCTCCCTCTCTCTCTTCCCCTCCCCCACTCACACTTGCTCTCTGTCTCTCAAAGTAAATTTAAAAATATTTTTAAAAATAATTTTTTCACTGAACATAATTCACTAGTTTGCTTATCTAATTCCCCACCTGGCTTCCAAGTCCTCAAAATCAGGTACCGTCTAGTTAGATATCAAATGCCTTTGGGTCTGGTACAGGTGCTGATATACAGTGGGAATTTAACAATTGTCTGCTGAATGGTGGGCCAATCCTGGGCTTAATGTCGATAAAATGCTCAGATCCAGTCTTGGTGCTAATGATTATTATTAGCCTCGTGAACCTGGATCTATCACTTTGCTCTGACATTCATTTTTCTCATCCCTATGTGGAGATAATCATACCAAACTTTTCTTTCTCTTTCTCACAAAATTTTGTTTGTTTGTTTGTTTTTGTTTTGTTTTGTTTTTTTGCTAAGAATGAAGTGAAATTTAGTGGAGGAGATGGTTTTGAAATAAATTATAAAGTACAAATAAAATGAAATCTATCATGGGGCACCTGGGTAGCTCCATCAATTAAGTGTTTGACTTTGGCTCAGATCATGATCTCACAGTTTGTGAGTTGAAGCCCCGCCTTGGGCTCTGTGCTGACAGCTCAGACCCTGGAGCCTGTTTCAGATTCTGTGTTTCTCTCTCTCTCTCTGCCCCAGCCCCACTCATATTCTGTCTCTCTCTCAAAAATAAATAAACATTAAAAACATTTTTTTAAAAAAGAAAAAGTTAAACTGAAATCCATCATATTAAATTCCTTTCAATAGAAATTGACTAGATTAGAAGAGACTGTTATGCATGCTCTCATGCCTCTTAATACGGAGGTAGCGCTGTTTTTGTGTCCTTAGTGTCTACTAAGTCTATTCTAGTTGACCCTTCTTTCTAATGGGTTTTTTCTAGGCTCTGGGCCCTTTTGAGGGGTGCAAGAGAAAGATCTCTGAATATAGAATCAAGTATTAAGGCTTAATACCTGTTTTACCACTAGTAAACCATGTGGTCAAGTTATTTAAGCCCCGGATTTCAGTTTGTATTTTCTTTTCTGTAAAATAATGATGATGATAGTGTTGGTGGTTGTGTCTATGGGAGAGTGAATGGGGTGGAGGGAACTGGCTAGATCATCTCTAAGTTATGCGGCAGCTTCATTATTCCATGCTTTCATGTGTACCTTTGAGGTCTAGTTGCTATGGTCCAACTAGAGTTTAGAGAGAGCATAGTTGAATAAGATGAATGCTCTGAGTTTGAGGTATATGTATGAGCACACAGGGTCACTGCTAAAGAGTGAGGATCAAGAATACCATTTCCTTTTCTCCCCCTAAAAGAAAACATTTTACATATGCCAGGTGGGAGTAACTTCTGCTCCGAACTTGGACCTGCTTCCACTGGAGTTGAGGTAAGTTAGACTCCAAACCTACCACTAAGTGCCTTCTAAATCAGATGGTATCCTACTGAGCCATGGGCATTTAGGCAGCCAGGCTTCACCGTCAAGGTCTGAGCTGTTAACTTCTTCAGTGTGGGGAGGTGAGGCTGTTGTCATAAGCATTGTAAGGAACTTTCTGAGGCCAGCACAGACTGTGAGCCCACTGCTGTTCATGCCCTTGCTCTGACCATTCCTCAAGCGCTTTCTCTTCCTGGAGGTGCTCCGGCTCTACTCTTCTCCATGTTCCTAATGAATATTGCCCAGACATTAGAGTTCTGCCCCTGCAGTATGTCTGAGAAATTCATCACCTTCTCTGGCAGGCTCTGAACTTAGCTGCTGACTCAGAGGATAGAATCTAATAAAACTGGTTTCGGAAGCAGTGGGAATAATACACATTTCATAAAAATCAAAGTCTCATCTTCTCTGTTGTATTTCACACGAGTTTCACATGATTCACACACATAGCCATATTTTACCTTAAGAAACTGATGCTTCATGGAGGAAAAATGTACACTTGCAAGGTTTTCCATGGAAATGTTTCCTCCATCAGCCGTGTTACCACATTTCCTTAGGAATGTTTCGTTACAGACCCTGCTGAGGCCTGATTCATATTCATGGGGAAGAGAATACAAGCCTCTGAAGACATCTTGAACTTAAGGGTGAAGAAATATGCCTTGAGGAGACATTTCAGCTCCAGAGTACAGCTCAGAGCCATCCAATCTCCTAGAGAGGTGGTGATGAAAGACAAAAACATTTTTTAGTCATGGGTTTTTATCAGCTAAACCCCGGGGATTAGTTCTTGGTGTAGGAAGAACGTGAGAGTCACATGGGCAAACAGCTTGCTCAGTAATTTTAATGACCTTTCCTATGAATAAAATAGTTTTATTACTTTGTACCTTTGCTAAGGATTCAGGGCCTAGGAAAAGGCAGTCACGGCAGGAAAAGATAGTTAGCTTAGACTTCAGCGGTGGAGAATATATTCCCCAAATAATCACACTGGGCTAAGCCAGGCCACTGGAAGAGCTATTTTTTTTAAAAAAATGGAAATTACTGAGATCCAAACCCAACTGGGGTCTGAATACACTTCTGCCACCTCATATTTCCTTTTAGACTGCTGCCTTCCATCATTCAGAGTGGCTATTTCAAGTCTTCTCCACTCATCTCTAAACACCCCACACCACCTCACCATGGACTCCCCAAAGATGATGTGGGGGCCAACATCTTAGTACAAGAAATAACTACCACGTCAGAACAGCCTTGACTTCTTGCCTCTCACATATAGACTTACCATGTCTGGTACCCTGTTAGTCTGCTCAGGCTTCTGTAACAAAGTAGTACAAACTGGCTTGCTGGAACAACAGAAATGTATTGCCTCACAGTGCTGGAGGCCAGAAGTCCAAGATCAAGACTGGGTTCCTTCCGAAGGTGCTAGTGAATAATCTGTTCCAGGCTTCTCTCCTAATTCCCTGGGGTTTGACAGTGTCTACAACCTCACCTTGATCTCTGCCTTAATCTTCATGTGGCATTCTCCTTGTACATGCATGTTCTGTAAAAATTTCTTCTTCTTATATGGGCATCAGACATATTGGATTAGAGGTCCACCATAGTCCAATATGACCCCATCTTAAGCAATTACATCTGCAATGACCTATTTCCAAATAATGTCACATCTGGAGGTACTCAGGGCTAGGACTTCAACCTCTGAATTTTAGAGAGACACAATTCAATCCATAATGGGTCCCCATGCCTGATCTTTTCAGAAGTACCTTTCTTTCCCATGTGGCTACCCCCAGCACGGATGTTTTTTAGACCAACCATTCCTGCCTTCCCTAGAAGCACCTCTCTTCACCAGCTGCCATTGCTCCTTATATACTGACCCTTCTAAGCAGACTTTCCACAATTCACTTCTCTTTCTTCTGAAGAACTTGCTGCAAAAACAAAAGCTTTCCATGGCCTTTACATTCCACTTGAGCCTTGGCCCTGCACCATCTTTTCAATCACTGCTTCTATCCACTCCTTCCATGTGCTATTTCCCATTCACCCAACTCACTACAGTGGCGCCTTCACTCTCACTGCCTTACTGAAATGGCTCTGGCTGAGAACAGTAGATACCACTCTTGCATCCTCTGCATTTAAAGCAGTGCCTGGCACATAATAGTCACTTGATAAATAAATGGTGGGTGAAAATATAACATCAAATTTGAAGACTTTCACTTCAGCCATAGTGGAATGAGAGAACAAAATGAGACTCAATATTATTCCAGTTTACTGCCTTGAAATATTTCATGGGGTGTAATGCAGGTGGGGACCCAAGAGAGTCCCTAAGTTGAGGAGGCAAAGAGGCAGAATTTGGAGAGTCCTAGATGGCTAGAACTCATAGGGAAGAGTAATGGAGATGTGATATCTATAACATCTACATATTTATATATTGATATCTATCTATCTATCTATCTATCTATAGAGAGGAAGAGGGAAAGTGATCTCTGGAAATCTACAGAAGATTCCCTTTGATCCTTTAGCTGGGTACTGTCCAGTGCAAGTGTGTGAAAAAACTGCATGAGGCCGGAAAAAGATAGCAGGAAGGATCAGATGGGACCAGCCCCCAGTGATCACATAGAGCCAAAACTAGTTTCTTTCTCAGCAGCCATAGTAGAAAGATCTAATACCTGGATCATCAAATATAATATTTGGAAGGGTATTGTCATAGTAGTGGGGCAAATGAGAACCAGAATAAAAATTGTTCTGAATCTTAAAGTGGTTAAAATAAAACATAAACAAAGATCAAATTATTTGTAACTTAAGTAACAAAGTAACTTAAGTGTAACACTGAACAAAGCCCCACATTATTTAAGGAAATTTATAGTTTTCCAGCAAATCATAATGTTAATTTTACAACATCTGGCATTGAATCTAAAAATTAATATTTTGAATTAAAAATAGCAGGAAGTTCAACCCATAACAAGAACAAAAATAAATCAATAAAAAAGATCCAGAAATTAGATTGTTATAGGTTAGGCTGTGTCCTCCCCAAAATTCATATGTTCAAGTTCTAACTTTTAGTATCTCAGAGTGTGAAGCTATTTGGACATAAGATTGTTGCAGATATAATTAGGTAAGATGGGGTTATTAGGGTGGTCTCTAACCCAAAATGACTGGTGTTCTTATTAAAAGGAAAATTTGGAGACATAAAGGAAGATGATGTGAAGAGACAGGTAGATGATTACCATCTTCAAGCAAGAAGAGAGTCCTGGAACAGATTTTTCTCTCATAGTCCTCAAAAAGGAGCCAATCCCAATACTGCTGCCACCTTGATTTTATATTTCTAGCTTCTAGAAATGTGAGATAATAAATTTCTATTGTTTAAGCCACTTATTTTGTGGTACTTTATTAAGGCAGCCCGAGCAAAGTAATGCAGATATCAGTGGTAAAATTAGTGCATGATGACATTATAAAGCTCATATAAATGTAAGGTCTATGTTTAAGAAGATAAAGGAAAATATGCACATATTAAGAGACATGGGAAATATGTTCAAAAGACTCAGATTGAAGTTCTATAAATAAAAACTGTATTATCAGAGGTGAAAAAAAACACAAGGAGAGAATTACTATCAGATTTTACCTGTAGAAGAAAATATCAGTTAACTTGAAGACAGAGCAATAGAAACAATTTGAAATCAAATACACAGAACAAAAGAAAATAAAACAAGAGCAATATCAGTGAGTTATGGGACAACTTTAAGTGGCCTACTACACAGGCCCAGAAAGGAGAAGGAGTTGAGGAAGAACAAATATTTGAAGAAATAATGGCCCAAAATTTTCAAAGAAGTTCAAAGAGTTCAAGCAGATGAAACATAAAGGAAATTACAGCAAGGCATAATGTAATCAAATTATTTAAAAGTAGTGTTAATGATTTAAAAATTTTAAACCAGTCAGAGAAGAAAAAAAGAAACATTATGTACACAAAACAAAGTTAAGAATGACAGCAGGGTCAGAAATAATGCAAACAAATAGTAGTTTAGCAACATCTTTAATCTGAAAGGGGAAAACTACCAACATAATATGCTATACTCAGCAAAACTATCTTTTAAAAAATGAAGCAAAATAAAAGCAATGTGGAATGGCCCATCAAGCTATTTGCTTAGAAACATTACAAGATAGCAAGGGATTAAAAAACAAAAAGAAAAGAAAAAGAGAAAACCAAGAAAAACAAAGATACACTAAATTGTTAACACTTTTCCTCTGTTGAGAAAATGAACAAAAATGCAAGCAATCCATGGTCACTTATCTTGCAACAACAATAAGAAATCCTTATGTACCCAATAACAAAAATTTAAAATACATAAAGTAAAAGAACTGAGGAGAGAAATAGACATATCTAGAACTATTTAGGACATTCCAATCTTTCAACAATTGATGGAACATGTACACAGAAAATTGGTAAGGAATGAAGACATGTAGCACTCATTTGACCAACTTTACCCAACTGATATTTTTAGAACATTCTACATAGCAGCAGAAAAATATATTTTTTTAATTGCACTTGGACATTTACTAAATTAGGCCATATGCTGGTCTGAAGTATCATAGGATACTGAAGTTCTAAATTATATAAAATATGTTACCTGATCACAATAGAAATAAGTTAGAAATCAGTAGCTGACAGATATGGGGAAATTCACTAAATATTTGAACACTACAGAATATACTTCTTAATAATTTATGCACCAAAGAAAAAATCATATGGAGAATTAGAAATTATTTTGAAGTGAGTAGGAATGGAAATACTATATATCAAACATTGGGGAATGAAACTAAAACAATGTTTAGAGGGAAATGGATAGCCCTAAACACTAATATTAGAAGGAAAGGAAGGTTTCAAATCAATGACCTAAGCTTCCACTCTAGAATCTAAAAGAGGAACAAATTAAAATTGAACAAGCAGAAAAAATGAAATAACAAACATAAAAAGAGAAACTAATAAAATGGAGACAATATTGAAAATCAATGAAACCAGAACCTGGGTCCTGAGGAAGATTATAAAAAAAATGGTAAATCTCTAGCCAGATTGATCAAAATAGTGGGGAAAAAAAACATTGAAAAAGCCTACAAATTATACCAATATCAAGAGTTAGAGTGGGATGATTCTACTGATAATGCATTCATTAAAGGAATAATACAGAAATATTATGCATGATTTTGTGGCAATAAATTTGGCAACTTCCATAAAATAACACATTCCTCAAAAGTCATTGACCACCAAATTTCATTCAAGAAGATAACCTAGGGCCTGGGTAGCTCAGTTGGTTAAGTGTCCAACTCTTGATTTTGGCTTAGGTCATGATCTCACAGTTGTAGGATGTGGGATCAAGTCCCATATCAGGCTCCACACTGAGCATTAAGTCTGCTTGGGGTTCTCTCTCTCTCTCTCTCTCTCTCTCTCTCCTTTCCTCTACCCCTCCTCCACTTATGCTATCTTTCAGTCTCAAAAGAAAGTAACCTATCTTTGTATCTATTATAGAAATTAAATTCACAGTTAAAAACCGTCTTACAATGAAAACTAAAAGAACCAGATGGCTTCACTGGTGAATTCTACTCAATGCTAATGAGGAAACAATATCAATTCTACACAAACTTAGCAGAAAAATGAAGACAGAGAGAACACTTCCAAACTCATTCTAAAAGCCCAGTATCATGCATAAAATCTGACAAAGTGACTACAAGGAAATTACAGACTAATATTTCTCTTGAACGCAGATGAAAAATGTATTAATAAAATCTTGGCACATGTTATTTAACAATATATAGAGGTACAATACATAATGACCTAGTTGATAAATCACATTAATTAGAATAAAGGAATAAAGTCACATGATCAGCTCAACAGATACAGAACATTTTGCAAAATTTAACATATATTTATAAATTAAAAAAGAAACTCAGAAAACTAAAGAGGGGATTTCGTCAATATGATAAAGGAGATGTATAAAAATTACACAACTAACATCATTTATAGTCTGTGGGACTTACCGTAGGACATAAGGAATTCTGTTCCTAGATATTTACTCAGAAGAAATGAAATAAGTTGTAGGGGTTTTTTTTGGGTATATTTCTTTGCAGTATTGTATCTTCTCTCACCTGAAGCTTGCATTTCTTTCTTGTAATATGACTTTTGATCAATAGGAATTCTTAATTTTAAAATAGTTCTACTTATCAGTCTTCTTGTTATTAGTTTTTATGTCCTGATATTAAAACATGATTACAAAAATGATTCTGTAGGCAAAAACTGAAAACAACTCCCAAGTCCATCAAGAATTTACTAGATAAACAGATTATGGTATTTTTACAGGACTATTACTAAACAAAGTGAAGAAACCAGGTACAAAAGAATTTATACTATATAATTAATTCTATTTATATGAAGCTCTAGAACAAAGAAAACCAATCTCTGCTTCTTACAATTAGAAGGATGCTTACAATTATCAGGGGCTGAGATGAGAAAGGGCAGGAAGGAGGCTTCTAGGAGGTTCTATATCTTGACTGAAGTAGTTGTTACACAGATACATGCATTTGTCAAATATCTTCACACTACATTTAAGGTCTGTGCATTTTACTGTGTATCTTTATAATTTAAAAGCATTTTTTGATAGTGAAATATTTATTTTTCTTTAAAAATTTTTAATTTCTTAATTAAAAATTTTTAAAAATTTATTTAAGTTCAAGTTAGTTGATATACAGTGCAGTCTTGGCTTCAAGAGTAGAACCTAGCGATCCATCTCTTACATATGACACCCAGTACTCATCCCAACAAGTGCCCTCCTTAATGCCCATCACCCATTTACCCCACTCCCCACCCACCTCCCCTCTAGCACCCCTCAGTCTGTTTTCTGTATTTAAGAGTCTTATGGTTTGTCTCCCTTTCTTCCCCCTTCTCCCCATCTATGAAGACATGTAGTAATAGGATCAACTTGAAGCTATGGCATATAAAGAACACACTGAGTGTGAATCAGACTCACAGAAATAAAAATGGAGAAGTATCTCATCTAGCTTTTTAGACCATGTGAATTTCTTACCTCGGGTACCTATAAGGAAATGCCTTCAGTAGGGAAGATAACTCATTATTGTTCAATGGTAAACATTGATCTTTTTAAAGTTTCTAGAGGCCCTTGTATAAAGGTCTTCCACTTTGTAGCCAAGAAAAAAGGGCTTGGGACTCAACAGACACTTGCCCAGCTGAGGCTTTGACGAAAAATCCAGTGTCAAGCACTACTTAGAGGAGGTGTATATTCTGTGGCCATCTAGCAAACAGGTAGAGGCTGAATGACTGCCCTTCTCTCTCAGGAGAAAGGGTAATCTACCCCTGACGTAAAATCCGATCAGGTAGGATTCCAGTGGTCCTTGCAGCATGACGGTCACATGGCTCTACAATTAGCCTTAACTGCAGGCGAGAGCACTGGTCATAGTTTCCAAACGTTCTCTGGAGGCAAATGCACTGGCTTTCAGCAAGATTTGACATGACACAGAACAAGGTGCTGTGTTATTAACTGCTTGGGAATTACAAATAGGTTTATGGTAGAACAAATCTGATTTGGAAACCGCATAAAATGGAACGATCTGTAAATTGCATTAAAACCAGAATTAAGAAAATACTATCTTGGCCTCTGTAGCCTCTGTCCTAAAGATCCAATGTACTGAGACCTCATTATTCCAGCTTTACTTCAAAGGCCCTGGGTCTTCTGTCCTCAATGAGTCCCCTAGCTTCCCCAGTCAAGGAGGTGCTAACGTGGGGTGGCAGTAAGACAATGAGCGGAGATGAGGAGCAAGGAGAATTCTCTGGAGCGCCTGCTGCAAGGCAATGGTCAGCCCTTCCAGAGAAGACATGGCAAACCGCCTGTGTGATTCTGCTGCTTGGATGCAATACCATTATCTGAAGCTCCTCCCCTGCCTGCAGCTACTTTACTTATTCTTGCCGTGCGCAGAAGGCGAGCCCCGGAAAGCTACCATTTTTCAAATATGAGAACTATTACCACATGCCATAGATATGGAATGCAAATGACATAAATACTATTCATATAAAGGGCCTCTGTGAATCAACAGTAAAATACAACTAGCCCAGGAAAACGAGGAAAATAGCACAAACAGAGAATTTACAAAAGCAGAAATGCAAATCTCGAATCTACATTAAATAGACCCCTGTGTCACTAGTGAACAGTTTAAATCAAAATGTGCACTAGACTTCATGCTTCAGGTTGGTGAGGATTTGGAGAATAATTGTGAGTGTATGGTGAGACAAGTACTCTTAGGTACTGTTAATGGAACAGTCAATGCCATAACCTTCCAGGGAAGCAATTTGGCCACATATTGAGTGAACTGAAATGTTCTTTGCATCAGTAATTATCTTTCCATGGCATGGTCCAAAGGAAATAATCTCACCCTCGGACAAAGATGTATGTGCAAAGGTGTTTATCACAGTTAGCAAAAATTGGACATGACTTAAAGGTCTAATAAAAGAACAATGATTAATCAAGATATGTTGTATTATGGAATCTTATAAGCCCATTATAAATAATGTTCAAGGATGGTAAGAGAAAGGATTCAAGGTGAAATGTTAAGTGCAAAGATAGGATAAATAGTCAAAGCTATGAATAGACATTCCAAAGAAGAAGAAGAAGGTACATAATTCTATGCAAAAGCGTTGAAACCCTACAACAATCAGACAGATGTAAATACAAAATAAAATGAGACATTGATTTGCAGGCCTCAAAATAGCAAAAAATAGAAAAGCATATAATACAAAATGTCATTAAGTATGTGGGAAGATGGGGACTTGAACAACACTAGAAAGTTATATGTAGGCACTTAGAGAAGTTTCCTCTGTGAGGATCCAGGACCCAATAATTCCACTCACTCCTGGACATAGATCACAAAGACATTCTTTTTGTCTTAGTTTTTTTTTTTAATGTTTTATTTATTTCTAAGAGAGAGAGAGAGACAGCATGAGCAGGGGAGGGTCAGAGAGAGAGGGAGATACAGAATCTGAAACAGCCTCCAGGCTCCAAGTTGGCTGTCAGCACAGAGCCCGATGCGGGGCTTGAGCCCCACGAACCGTGAGATCATGATCTGAGCCGAAGTCAGGACGCTTAACCGACTGAGCCACCCAGGCGCCCCTCATGAAGACAGTCTTATACCCATCCTTACAGGAACATGTAAAAGACATTTGTCATGATATAGCCTGGGGTGGAAAGAAGTTAGAATAATCCAAGTATTCAACACTGGGGAAAGAACAAGCAACATGTAGGAAATCTACACTACAAAATGACAAAATTTGGATTAGGTGTACATCAATAAATCTGTAAAACAAAAGGTTGAATGAAAAAAGTAAAAGCAGAATGAGATTTTAGTACAAGTGAATATTAAAGACCATATATGCGAAACAATGCAACAATATATTTTTCACAAACAGGTGGATATATAGAAATTGGTAGGGAAGCATCTTTATCAGAAGGGAATCATAAATATTGTTACTATTATTAGTAGTTTATAGTTACAATAGAAAAGGATATTTCTATTTATTGTTTAGAGGGATATTCAGTGACGAAATAGTTCTATAACTAAAAGGCATGAAAAATTCAATGCTCTGGTACCTAAGATTTTAAAAAGAAAAGAGCAAATATTAAACTTCTACCATGTAGTTCCAAGTTTGTAATAAGTGTGCCAAAAACACTGGATGGAAAGAAAAACATTGAAGTGTTAAAATTATAACCTTTGAATGCCTCCTTTGTATCTGAAGGTGGAAGCCAAAGTCTGGCATAAGGTGTGTCCAGCTGTTGGGATTTGGAGATGTTTCAGCACGTGGGGTAGGCTGAGCGAGCTAAGATCCCATTGGATCAATGTTCTCATGGAAGAAGCCTTAGGCACCAAAGGAGCAGTAAACGTCCTCTGAAGACTCATTCTTTGGACATGACTTGGGCCGAGGGAGAGGAGCCACAGTTAGAAGGCAAGATACGCTTCCCGAGTGTGCTAGGCGCCCAGTAAGAAGGTCCGGCTGGAGAAGGAGTTGGAATTTGCTTTCCTCACATCTGCATGAAGCCTCAGGGGTTTAGTTGCATTGAATGTATTTTGGCAACTAGAGGATTCCAGAACTCCAAATCCGTAGGGAGGGGACTCTGAGTGGTCATGTAGAGAAGAGCCAAGGGGTCCCCTCACTCAGTTTTGTAGGCAACTGATGTCACCGAGTGTGGCCAGATATGGAAGGGAAAGGAGTCAAAAGCCACAAATGATAGGCCAAGCTAAATTGTGGGCATCAGGCCAGTTGCTCATGCCCCTGGGGTTTCTCATACAATCTAGAAATAAGAGGATGGAGGGGACAATAATCAGTTAGGGATTCGAGAACTTGCACTAAGAAGGAAGAGAAAGAATCAGTGAAATATGAGTTATTACTATTACTAATCATTCAGGCTGATGAGTTGGGGAAATGTCACATATTTTCCTCTATTTTCTGAGCATTTAACACATAAAACGATGTTTTTGTAATACAAATTATAATAAATTAGAAAATAAAAGTTTCAAGTATAAAGGAAAAATAGAGAGGCAAGGTATTTCTAAGAAAAATCCTAATAAGAAATTGTTCTTCTCATTCTGGGCTTATATCGTCTGTCTGTCTGCCCCATCCTAGGCTTCGTGTTGGAGTCTGGGAAAGAGAAGGAAAACACTGCCTTGTTTTCAAATGGCTCACAGTCTTGTTCTGGAAGGATGTCCAGGGCAGGAGAAATAAACTTCAAAATGCCTCCAGCTTGCAAATAAGATAGCGCGGACACGCCCACCAGAATGGCTGGAATACAAAAGATGGAAAGTAACCAGCGTTGGTGAGGATGTGGAGAAATTGGGACATTTGCATATTGCTGGTGAGGAGGCAACATGGCACAGCTGCCGTGGAAACCCGTCAGTGCCTCCTCTACAAGGTAAATATAAATATATTTATTTATTTTGAGAGAAGGGAAGGGTCAGAGAGAGAGAGAGAAGAGGCAGAATCCTAAGCAGGCTTTACACTGTGAGCGCAGAGCCCGACGTGGGGCTTAAACTCACGAACCATGAGATCATGACTGGGGCCAAAATCAAAAGTCAGATGCCTAACTGACCGAGTCACCCAGGCACCCCTAAAAGGTAAATATAGAATTACCAATCACCCAGCTATGCCGCTCCTGGGTGTACATCCAAAAGACCAGCAGTCAGGGACTCACAGATACTCGCACACTTGTTCACACAGCTGAAAGGCAGAAACAATCCACTCAACAGATGAGTGCATACACAAAACGTGGTGTATACATGCAGTGCTGTATTATTCCTCAATCTTAGAAACTGATAGAGGCTACAACACGGATGAAACTTGAGAACACTGTGCTAAGTGAAAGAAGCCAGGCACAAAATTGAGTGACTCCATTTACCTAGAAATGGCACATCTGTAAGACAACAGGTGGAGTAGCATCCAGGGAGAGATAAGAATGGGGAGTAGCTGCTTACTGCCTGCAGAGTTTCTATTTGGGGAGACGAAAATGTGGTAGAAATCGATAGTGGTGACGGTTATACAAAACTGAATACTGCTAATGCTGTTCAATTGTAATGAGCGGTTAACATGACAATGTTTGAGTTATATATAGTTTACCACAGTAAAAAGAAATTTAGGCATGTATATAAAATATGTAGGAAAAAGTATTGTAAAGATATGTCAGGGATAAATATAAAGTATGGCAGGGATTTTCTCTGGATTTTGTGATGTTTGAGGTAAATTTTAGCTTTTATATTTTGTAACTTGTTTTGATTTCTTTTTCCATTTGAGTATATTTTTGTATGGTTAAAAAAAATTATGTATGTATGTTTGAAAAGTGCTACTTTGGATCATAATGAGGTTGAAGAAAATCACCACAGTGCACATTCTGTAATTCCTTTCTGAGCAAATATATGCCCCAGAATGAACCTTTCAGACTGAATCATGAGTTTTCTGTTGGACATAGAAAGCTGCTATCCTGTCCTGGCTTAGCCACTGACAAGTCACGGAGCACTGGAAAAGCCAGTGAGCTGCTCCGGGCCTCAGTGACAGCATCTGCGAAAGCCAAGTCGATAATATTTATGGAGTGGCCACAAGGCGCAAGACCCCAGGTGAGGCTCTGAGGGATGAGGAGCTGGTGTTGACAGGTTTGGTCTAGTGAACTCAGGATCCAGTTGAGAAGACAGGATGTAGTTGAATGGAACTGAAGGTCCATGAAAGACGACAGAAGCCAGAGAACAGAACCATCAATTCTGTCTGCGGAAGCCACACTTGATGAGGTGTGAGAAGAAAATTGATAGGCGTGTAACTGAGTCACCAGCCTTTGTGTCTTGGAGGTGGGGGTGAGGGCTGCCAGGAACAGTCAGTGCAATCGGTTTTTTTGGTTAGCTGGTTGGCTGAACCCTCTGCTTTGCTCCCTTCCATTCTCATAATCTATGGTTCCGATCTTAAATGCCTACAGGTGATTTATAGGGAGTGGGAGAGGTGGTGATCTATTCTCCATCTTTTGCATGGTCCATGAGTGCGTGCGAGCGCGCACACACACACACACACACACACACACACACACACTCCAGAAAAGGTCAAGCATTTGCTTTCATTTCTCAGTGGTGGAGTGTCCTGTACAGAGCTGGAAATTCTCATGTGCTCATGTCTGTGCTTGTCCCAGCCCACAGCCTTCTTGCACCCATCAGCCTGGTATCTCTACTGGCTCGTGGACTTTATTTAACTCCCTCCATCTCTTGAAGTCTTGACCTCCACCATTCTCTGGCTGGCTCTTCCTCACTGTCTCTCCCCGGTCTCAGAACCTTAGATGTGCACATGAGTTATTCTGTTTGCTCTTCCCTTTGTACCTGTGGTTGGGTTTGTCAGGAGGTGGGTGTGAAGAACTTTGGGTCTAAAAGCACAGGAAGCTAGAAGGGTCATTTTTAAAGATAGAGATTCTGAATGACAGCCTTTTTGTCTTTTCCTTTGTCATTACACTCCAAAGTCTCACTGTGTTAACTTTATTTGCCTGTTATTAATTTTTGACTTTTTCAAACTTAAACACTCAAAGGGCCACAGATAAAAGACCATCCCATTTCAGATACAAAAGAGGGAAGGGTATTTTTGGCAGAGAGAACAGAAGGAGCAAAGTGGAAAAGATGCATAGGACATGATACATCAAAGGCATGGAAATTGTCTAGTCCATCCAGTAAGTAGGGTCCTACATAGTGGTAGGAGATGAACTCTCAGAATTAAACTGAGGATTCTGTGAAAAGTCTTGAGTGCTTCAGTTAAACATGGTAGCCTTCATTCTGTAGCTCAGGGAAACAACTGTGGAAAGGCTCAGAAAAAGTGATATGATTATGTCTTTGTTTTGTTAATTCGGATGGTTGTATAGAATGAATTAAAGGGGAGAGAATATAGGAATCAGCTTCTTCATTCATTCAGCAAATATTTGTAAGTTGCTTCAATGTTACAGGTATTATATTAAATGCTGATGCTAGACAGTGAACAAAATAGACAAAAATCCCTGCCTCTAAGAACTTAAAGGCTATGGTTAGAACGCTGAGGGTTTGTTGTCACTTTCAATGGAGCAATGATAGTGGGAATAGATAAGAAATAGGAAATTATATTTTGTTTTTTTTTTTTAAATATTTTTATTTATTTCTAGGAGAGAGAGAGAGACAGCGTGAGCAGGGGAGGGTCAGAGAGAGAGGGAGTCACAGACTGAAACAGGCTCCAGGCTCTGAGCTGGCAGTCAGCACAGAGCCCGACGCGGGGCTCGAACCCACAAACCGCGAGATCATGACCTAAGCGAAAGTCGGACGCTTAACCGACTAAGCCACCCAAGTGCCCCGGAAATCATATTTTGGAAGTTCAATTAATAAGATGTTGAAACTCGGAGAATGAGAGAAGGTGGTAATACAGTTGACTACTTTTAACCAACATAAGGTTCAGAGAATAAGAAGAAAGGGTTCAGAGGATAAGAAGAAAGTTTTCTATAGCTTTAAGGAGAGTGTGTTGTAGACATACTAAGTCTGTATAAACACTTAGTCATACTAAGTACTAAGTGTGAGTTTTTAAAAATTTATTTATTTTGAGAGAGAGCATGAGCTTGAGCATGGAAGGGTAGAGAGAGGGTGAGACAAAGAACTCTAAGCAGACTCTGCATTGTCAGTGTGGAGCCTGATGTGGAGTTCAAACCCACTCACCATGAGATCATGACCTGAGCTCAAATCAGGAGTCGGACAGTTAACCAACTGAGCCACCCAGGAGCCCCAAAGGGTGAATATTTTGTAAGGCATCCCTGCGGCAGTATTCAGAAGGCAGCTGGAAATATGCCTGGAGTTTGGGGGGCAGGTGAGAACTACAGAAGTGAAGGGCATCAAAATTTAGGTGATAACTAAAGCCATGGGCAGAGATGGAGTCATCCAGAAGGAATACACAGGGTAAAAAGAAAAGAAAATCAGGCTCATAACTTATGAATTCAAGGCTTCAAGACAAGAAATCAGCGAAAGACTGAGAAAAAGTCATTGGGGAAGTAAGAGGAGAAGTAGGAGATATTGATGCTTTGGAACTCAGAGGAGGGAAGTATTTTAGGAAGGGCTGAGCAGAGGTCAGTGCGGGAGGAAGCCCAAGATAACCCATGAGACAGGCAAGCCCATGTGGAAGCTTTGAGAGAGCTTCTTTAGAGCAGAAAGGTGCAGGGAGGGAAGTCTGATTTTATAGAAGGAGGGAAATAAAGGGAGTTAAAGAAAGACTATAAGGCATTCTCCAACTCTATGATTCTTAGCTTGAGTCTAGATACATTAGAAATAGTAGTTTCGATGTTCTGCGACTTCCTCTGTGCCACTTACATGTCGCAATTCCTTGGCTATAATTGGTCCTACGAATTCAAAGAGACTAAATGTAGGCAATGCAAAAGAATCAAACTTCTTCCTAAGACCACAGGAAATGCCTGATTTGAAACAAGTCTTGTTCTCATTCCTCATAGAGCTGGGGGTGCCTAGGATTCCCTCTCCACTGTCCATAGAAAGGATTCCAGAATTAGTGTCTAAGTGCTATCCCAACATCTTAGGAGATGGCATGGACATGTTTCCCTATTTTGTAGCGGTAGTACCAGGTAGTGGCTTCAGATTAAAGATGAAATTCCCATGAAGGCTTCTTTGTGGTCAAAAAGCTGAGAAGCTTTTGACTGCAGAGCTCTTGAATGTCCTGCAGAAAACAGGGTCCCCTTGGATGTTCCAACATCAGTATTTCTGAGACACCATAAATCAGTAAATAATCTTTGAATCCGAATAAACTGAGTGAATCACAGCTGAGAGCTCTTAACTGGTCAAGGCCTGCAGGAGATTTAAGGGATTAATAACTCAAACTTCTCCCAGTCTACATGGTGACATGGCTTGATGCTGTCATAAGAACACCCGGTACCCCTCTTTATTTATTGGAGTCAGGTGCCTCTTCTTTCCCCCCATGGCAGTTTTCAGTGAACTCTGTGGCCAGCTCACACTAATTTATTTGTTCAAGTCTGCCCCCTTCAGCTTTCCACAGAGGTTACAAAATTAAAAATTGTCAGTACCCATAACTGCCTGACCTTTTCAATTGGAAAAGTTCAGAGACTGGCCCACTGGGGCTACGAGGTAATTCTGCCAGGAGCAGCTGTGGCCTCAAAGAATCAATGTAAATATTTCAACAGGTAAATAATCAGTCAGAAGGCTTGGGCCAAACAAAAAAACAAAAAAACAAAAAAAACCCCCTACAAATGTTGAGCCAGATGCAGGATGTCAAAGGTGGAGTAAATTTAAAAGGAAAGCTACAAAAGTGACATTTCATAAAAATAAAACCTTGTCAGAAGAAGAGCTCTGATGTAGAATAATCTAAGTTCCAATAAATGGCTACTCTTCAAGGGAACAGATGGAAAAATGTATGAGGGCTTCCATTCATCTGGGACTTTGCACTATCAGTGTTACATCATCACAATGGCCAAATATATTATTTAAAAACCACACACAAAAATACCTCTTTTTAAGTCTTCAGGAGTTACCCTGCTGTTGGGTAGCACTCTAGAAAAGAAGCCAGGAAATGCTTCTTTAGTGAATGAGGAAGGAAGGACAAAAGTATGATTACACGGCCTAAAAATCTCTCAAATGTCTTGTAACCAAGAGAAATGAGCAAAATGAAACTAAATGTGTCTGAATTCTTCATCATGAAAGTGATATAAAAATAGAGGGGTGTGAGCATTGAAAATGCACAGATAAGCCCATATATCAATGACCAATTGATTTTTGACAAGGGTGCCAAGACCATTCAATGGAGAAAAATAGTCTCTTCAATGAATTGTACAGGGACAACTAAACACCCCACATGGCAAAGACTAAGCTGAACCCTGGCCTCACATTATGCACAAAAGTTAACTCAAAATGGATCAACAGCCTAAATAGAAGAGCTGAAACTATAAAACTCTTAGAAGAAAACATAGGGCTAAATCTTCATGACCTTGGATTTGGCAACAGATTCTTAGCTGTGATACCAAAAGCATAACAAATAAAGGGAAAAAATAGATAAATTGGAGTTCATCAAAACTAAAAACTGTGCACATCCTAGGATATTATCAGGTAGTTAAAAAGACAACCTATACAATAGAGGAAAATATTTGCAAATCATCTATCTGATAAGGATCCGGCATGCAGAATATATAAAGAACCATTGCAGCTCAACAATAAAAAGATAGCCCAATTTTAAGAATGGGAAAAGGACTTCCATAGACATTTCTNTAAACAAAGGCTTACATACCTTTAACTTGGGGCTCCGAGAAGGGACATTAGATAGTGACAGGCTTGTCAAGTAGACTCCTGCGATAGTATTGTACTTCTTCAAGTGGAGTAATTGGACTCAATCTCTAAGGTTCAGCTTAAGTGTTACCTTAACATGAACATGAAAAATGTTTCACATAAATAGTCATTAAGGAAATGCAAATCAAAATTACAGTAAGATACCATTTCCCATCTGATAGGATGGCTATAACAAAACAAAACACCCAGAAAATAGTACATATTGGTGAGGATGGAGAGACTTTGGGATCCTTCTGCATTGCTGATGGAAATGTAAAATGGTGTACCTTCTGTGGAATGCAGTTTGGTGGCTCCTCAAAATCTTAAACATAGAATTTTCATATGGCCCAGAAATTCTACTCCTAGTAAATACCCCCAAAGAACTGAAAACAGGTACTCAAATAAATGTATGACATGCATGCCATGTTCATAGCAGCACAATTCACAATAGCCAAAAAGTAGGAACAACCTCAATGTCCATCTGAGGATGGATGGATGAATAAATAAACTGTGGTATATACACATAAGGAGACTATTATTCAGCCATAAGAAGGAATGAAGTACTGATATATGCTACAACGTGGATGAACGTGAAACACATTATGCTGAATGCAAGAAGTAAGATATAAAAGGTTACGTATTGTAATATCCCATTTACATATATTCAGAATAGGTAAATGCATAGGGACAGAAGGCAACTTGGTGTTTGCCTGGAGTTTTAGGACGGAGAGGCTGGGGAATAACTGTTTGATGGGGATGAGGATTCCTTTTGGAAGACGAAAATGCTTTGGAAATAGACTGAGGTGGTGGCTGCATGCTATTGTGAATGTACTAAATACCATTGAACGGTTTGTTTGAAATGGTTAATTTTATTCTATGTGAATTTCACCTCAATTTTTTTAAATAGAGACGTGTGGGTCATAATCCTATATAGAATGACTTGGGCTTGCTTTTTTGGAAGCATTTGAGCCTAGTAATGTAAAAAAAAATATATATATATATGTATATATATATGTGTATGTATATGTATATATACACATATATATATACATATATATATTTCCATAGAGCTTAGTCCAAACACATATATGAAGTAGCTTTTGAGACTTCTGTCTTCTCGTTTTATTGTACCAAGCCTGAGGAGGGTGAGGGTGAAGTCTTTACTTCACTGTCAAACTCACTTCCTTTCTTTACCCACCCCACACCCCAGAAGGGTCCCGAACAACCACCCTGAACTCTCAATTTCATCCCTCCAGTCAATTTCACTTATCCTGGAGCTCAGAGACATGACACCAGATAGTGACAGACTTGTCAAGTAGACCAGTAAATTCACTCCTGCTAGAGTACTGCACTTCTTCAAGGGGGTTAATAAGACTCATTCTTTTAGGCTCAGGTTAAGTGTTACCCCATCCAGGAAGCCTGCCCGGTGTCCGTAGGCAGAACTCTCCCTTCTCTGCTGACTAAGCTTGTTTATGATGTTGGTCTCACTGCTCCAGCCCTGCCAAAGCCCAGTGCCTAGCAGAATGACCAATGTATTAGGGATATCAATGCAAATAGATTGAAATACCTGTTGGATAATGCGTGTCAAACTCAGTAAAAATGTACTTATTCCTTAGCAATTTATCTGTGTGTGTGTGTGTGTGTGTGATGTGAATTGGGCAGAATATATTCACTTGTGGAAGCCTTTCCATGCATCAGATGACCTCCTGCCAGTGCCTGTGGGTATATCAGTCTGCTGCCACAGAACTTCTGCCCTTCAAAGAATAAATTTATGATTCAGAAACCAATTAATTTAACCTAATTCTATCTTCAAAATAAATCGGAAGCTGCTTTATCGGAGGCCGAGTCTCTGAGATGGAACTGGAGAGGGTCTGGAGGAGGGTATTTGACAAGCCATCAGTGACTGGAGGACTTGGAGGGGAACAGGTAGCAAGGGACATCATCTGCCACTCTGCACCTGGCTGCGATTCTGTCACCAGGGGCCGGGTAAGGAGGACTTGGACACAGCTGGCCTCTGGGAGGGGAGACAGGAGAAGGAGGCTGGGGTAACTCAAGAAAAGAAATGCAATCATGAAAGCAACAACGTTTTCCCCCAAAATCCAGAGTCAACCCAATTACTTCCATTTCCTCATTATATATGCTCTCTCTGAACAATATCCGATTGCTCTGAAAGTGAATTCGGGACCGCAGGTGGAATACAGCTGGTGGTTGGAGAAGAGGATGCAGAAGACAAGGAGGAGCTGCTAGGTCCTTAGCGTGTGGATTCGAGGCAACCAGATGAGGTGCTGCATGCGATAGAGTGAGGGCCAATTAATGTAAATGAAAACACTAGGTTTAATACATAGTTGACCCTTGAACAGCACGAGGTTAAGCTGCGTGGGTCCCCTTATATGTGGATGTTTTCCAGCATACACAAGACAGGACTATAAATGCATTTTCTCTTCCTTATGATTTTTCTTAATAACATCCTTTCCTCCAGCTGACCTTATGGTAAGAATATAGTACATAATACTCATGACATACAAAAGGTGCATTTGCCACCTGTTCATGATATCAGGAGGGCTTCTGGTCAACCACAGACCACTAGCAGTTAAGTTCTTGCAGAGTCACAGCCACACTTGGAGGTTGTGACTGCACACGAGGTCAGCGCCCCACCTCCACATTTTGGAGGGCCGACTATATCCACATTTCGCCGACACTGTTGGGCTGCCCCGCCCCACCCCATGCCATGGCACACTTTGGTCTAAGAACTTCCAAAGACCCTGAAGTGCATCCTTTGCGCCAACCCTCTAGGGAGGAGCCATACTCTGTGTGTTGCCAGTATGCTCTTCAATTGCTTCCATCGAATGCTTGTGTTGGGGTTTATAAGTTCAGACCACTGGAAATCATTTCATTGTGTGCCTTCCTCGTAGCTCATCTGGTTGGCTCTTCTTAGGAAAGCCACGAGGGAAAAACAAAATTTCATCGTGTTTGTGATATTGGTAAGAAAAGACAGGAAAAAGAAGCTGGAGACCCTCGCTTGGGAGAAACAAGGCAGAGGGAGGTGCTGGGGAAGCGGGTACATTGTTACTATACAATTTTGAAAGAACAGTAAAATCAACATAAGGTCAGTCGCATCCTTGCCACCACGTAGTGACAATTCTGAAGCACGCGGGGCAAATCAAGTCACTGGCTTGACGGTGTGACCAAAGTTAGCCTGTTCCTGAACTGGTCATTGTAAAATAATTTTGACTATAGAAACACAGAATATTGAGACCGAAAGACAGCTTAGGTATCATGTAGTAATATCTTCTCATTTTTCCTTCACCCCGTCTTTCACTAAACAAAAATCAGAGTGGACCGCTGCTAGAGGTCACGGTTACCAAGACACGCCCCTGCCTTTGAGAAGCTTGTAAGTCAGGGAAAGAGGGGCTAATGACCTTCTCAAGGTCACATGAGGGCCACCAGGCTGAGTCAAAGCAGAATCCATGGTATTTTCAAATGGCCTTTCTCCCCGAGGCGGTCTCAAGAAGCAAGAGCCCCGGAGCCAGAGAAATACCAGGTTCTTGAAGTGCCTTCCAATCTACGACTAAGTAAGAAAGAAGTTGAAAATTCCTGCTATTGTTTTTTTTTCCTAAAAAATTGGTTCTGGGTTTTGCCTCTCCCCCTGGGGATACAGGTAGTTCCTGGAAGTCGGCAATGGCTTCTCCCAGCCCCCACCACTTAGTACAGGGAATTTTTCCAGCAGCACAATTGCGTTCTGAAGTTTATGCTTCAAAGCCAGTACTAACAGTGCTCTCCCTAGGTACCCCAGCTAAGGCAACTCCCCCAACACCACCCCAAATGACTTTTAATTAAATCGAACTCAGTCAGTCATGATTTATGCTTTGCGCTTCTGTTTTCCACATCTAAAGTTCTATTTATATACCGTTTAGTCATATGGGCCACTGGATTGGGAGCGTAATTAGAGCTGTATTACAGTGTGGCCGCCTCAAACATTTGCATCGCTTTGATATGAGGCAGGCGAATTAATTGCTTGTGAAGGACCGATTGTACTTCCCTTACCAGGTTTGTCTGTGGATTCCATCTCAGGATGCGCTCCCTCTAAAAACCCCGAACCAGGCACTACTCCTTGGCCGCCCCTCCCTGCTTACTGGCTGAGGGGGGCTGTTATGGAGGGAGAGGACAGCAGCCCCACCCCAAGCCTGGCCAGCTGCCACCGCAGGTCCCCGGTCGGTGTGCGGGAGACGCTGATAACCTTACAGCCTGTCGGTGGATCGGTATGGGAAGGCTTGGGCCCATTTCTCCTCCTGTCCTGGGCGAGAGCCAGGATTTAAATAAAGGAAAGAAAGAATAAGAAAAAGAAATCAAATAGAAATTCAACGACTGGAGTCAAGGGCAAGGGAAATTGATTTTAGAGGGCTGGCTTCAAGCCACAGAAACTAGGAAAGTTGAGATGGAAATGGCGCTCCTGTGCCTGGTTGAATCCTCGCCGCTGCTGAGGGAGAGGGACTCAATGGGAGAGGGGACATGAGTGCTTCATTTTTACCATGGCCAGCGCTCTGAACACGAAGACGGGGGCACGCTGCTTAAGGTTTGAGACAAACTGTCCCCAGAGCAGTTCTGTCTGCCTGAAATCTAAGCAAGAAGACACGAAAACCAGGGCAAAATGAGAGCGTGGTAGAAGGGCAAGAACAGTTTATATCTTGCAACTCTGCATTCTTCCTTTATTACTTGATTTCTCGAAGGTCGTATAATTTGCGGCATGTAAATAAGATGTCCAAGTTTGTTATTTTAATTCCACTTGTATCACCCACTGCAAACAATGTCAGATTTATTAAGAGGTGATGTTGCCTTGTGGTTAGGGGAGCTGGTTCTAGAATGCCTGTGTTTAAATATTTGCTACTTATTAGCTGTGTGGCTTCAGACAAATTGTTTGATCTCTCTGAGCTTCAGTTTCTTAATCTGTAATATAGGGATCATAGTAATAGTAAGTGTAGTACATAAAATGAGTGACATATATAAAATGTAGAGGGCAGTATTTGCACATAATCAGTGGTAAAGTGTTTGCTATTTTTGTTATTTAAGATGAATATTTTCTGCTGCCTATCCTGGTTATCTATTTAATCCTCCTCAAAAATTATCAGTGCAGGGGCACCTGAGTGGCTCAGTCGGTTGAGCGTTTGACTTCGGCTCAAGTCATAATATCACGGTTCGTGGGTTCCAGCCCCATGTCAGGCTCTGTGCTAACAGCTTGCTTCAAGCCTGAGCCTGCTTTGGATTCCGTGTTCTCTTCTCTCTCCTCCTCCTCTGTTTGCAATCTGTCTCTCTGTCTCTCAAAAATAAATAAATGTAAAAAAAAAATTTTTTTTTAATTATCAGTGCAAAATATCCAAGTGGGGAAAAACGAATTTTGACCTGGTATTATACTAATATTATATACACAAATTAATTCCAGGTATTGTAGGTATAAACAATAAAGTTGACACAATAAATCTTCTGGAGGAAAATGAAAAAATCTCTTTAGGGCTATGGTTAAGGCAAAAATAATTTTTAAGCAGGACATAAAAAGCACTAACCATAAAAAAACACTAAAAAATTCTACTTAAAATTATTTATGCTATGGAAGTTAACAAATAAATGTGCTAAATAATTTAACCCCTCAAGTCTTAACATTTGTTTGTAATCTCTTCACATCTAAGTGAATTGAGCGTGTGTGTGTGTGTGTGTGTGTGTGTGTGTGTTGTTAGAATGTAAGTTCCATGAAGACAAAGATATTTGACTTTAAGACTTGCTGCTCCCTTCTCTGGCCACTTCAATAGTGTCTGATAGGTAGTAGGCACTCAATAAATATTCATTGGATGCATAAATGAATAAATGGCTTGCATTTGATAAATTAAAGGAAAGTTAATTTAATACTGTATTTGTGGGCCAGGGAAATGGAATGGGTTCCTTCCTAGGAGGTATAAATATTATGATTGATCTACTTTTATGTTTTCTCCAGCCAGTTTTTTTCAAGCAAGGTTCGTAATTGGAAGGAGTGATATATGAGTAATAGTCAACAGTGGGAACCAGTGTTCAAGGCCATGAAACATAAAGGAAATTAATTTCTGAGCCCACCGAGATATCTCAGTATCTATCACTTAACAGAATACATGCATTCCAGAAGAGATAACTCTAAAGCAATTTCTTTGGTAAAAGGAAATCTATTTTCCTATGGGAACTCTCAAAAGAAGTTGAATGAGTGTTTTCACAGGGAAAACTCTACAATGAATGAAAATTACCAAAAAAAAGTCTTTCTGTGAGAAAAGGCACAAGATTGTGGTCAGTTTCCTGACAGACTAGACATGACAGTACCTAGGACAGCTGGAGCATGCTTCTGGTTGTCATTTCCACCCTGTTTATTTATTTGCATAGATTTCCCAGTTTTTGCATTCTTTATATCCAATCATGGAACAAATTTCTGTGACATTATGCATATAATTTTATGCATATAACAAAGCCGACATGTGATAGCATGGGTCACTTGCATTAATAGTGACGTCACACTCTAGCTTCAACATCCTTCAAGTCTGAAGTCAAAGATTGTGTAAAACAAATTTTTATGGTGTTTTTTAAATGTTTATTTATTTTTGAGAGAGACAGACAGACAGCAAGAGAGTAGGGGAGGGGCAGAGAGAGAGAGGGAGAGAGATAATTCCAAACAGCCTCTGTACTGAGATCAGAGAGCCTGATGTGGGGCTCAAACTCACGAACCATGAGATTATGACTAAGAGTCAGACGCTTAACCGACTGAGCCACTCAGGTGCCCTGTGAAACAAATTTTTAATGTGGCAAATTCAAAATCAGGTAAAATAACTTTACTTTTCCTAATGGATGACGTTAACTTGCATACATAGCTTCCAAAGCAATTTAGTGGTACCATCATCATCATCATCATCATCATCACCATTGCCATTTACATCCAGACAGACAGGAGGTTGCCAAGTGATGTGGGCCCAAGGTTTTTTGTCTGGATGGCTAAGAACTGGAATTGAGTTTGGACCTGAGACAGTTTAGCAGCCTGGCCTGAGGCACTGACCAGGTGGGGAGACCAGCTATTGTAGCTGCTGTTTTTGGCTCTATCGGCAAAGAACAACTCATCACCATGCTTTATAGTTCCATCTGCAAAATGGGGCTGTACCCCCATAGCCACTCACAACAACAAGAATTTCCGCACTACCTGTCTTGAACACTGGCTATGGAGAGAGCAGAATTAGCAAGGCAATGGGGAGGTAAGAAGGCCCTTGGGTTGCTGGTTGGAAGCTGAAAGCTGGCTGGAGATAATTCTCTGTGATCTATTGCCTGGAGAATGTCAGGAGCCAGCTGGTCTGAGAAGATAAGAGAATTGTTCTTCTCCGCACTAGGGGGTACCATTACCTATCAAGGAGCTGGGCTAGATGCTTAGCAGGCTTTACTTTCACCATGTGCCAGAGTCTGCCCATGTTTCCTCTGGGTTTGAGAATTAAAAAAAAAAGAAAAAGAAAAAAAAGCTCATGTTTTAAAACATGACTTGGAATAACTTTGGAAATAACCGTAGATTTGCATAAATGCTAAATTGCCTCTCATTCCCTCCATCTGCGTATATACCTGCTCTTACTAACACACTCTGCCTTCTCAGAAGCAGAGGCTCCACAGCTCAGAGGAAGAAGGGAAACAACTGGCTTTTACCCCTGCAGGATGGAGGCATAAGAACAGAACTGAGCATGGTGATGGGTAATTTTATGTCTACTTGACTAGGTTGTGGTGCCCAGCTGTTTGGTCCAAGACCAATCTAGGTGTTGCTATGAAGGTTATTTTTTCTAGATGTGATTAACATTTAAATCAGTAGATTCGATTCTGACACCAGTTCCAGTGTGTGAGTTTTCCAAAGCCATTCTGTGATGCCAACAGTTCAACTTGATTCTCAGTTCTGACACTGAGTTCCTGGAGATAAAATCCGATCAGGTTAAGGGTTCATTCCAGGAAAATTCCCCCCGCCCCAACACTTCCAGATGCCAATTGTAAGCCCAGTTGCTACCTGACCTGTGCTCCTGACTCACAAGCTATAGGTAGGAGGTTCTCATGACCCCTCCTTTAATTAATTTGCTAGAGAGACTCACAGATCTCAGGGAAACATTGTACTTACTAGATCACCTGTTTATGATAAAAAGACATAACTCAGGAATAGCCAGATGGAAGAGATGCGTTGGACAAGGTAAGGGGAAAGCAGGGAGAGCTTCCATGCTGTCACTGAGCACACTACTGTTTCCACAGCCCTACATCTCCACTAACCCTAAAGCTTTTAAAGAAACTCCAGGAACAACAGACCAAGAAATACCACGGCTGAGACCCCTTGGCCTGAGAGGGGCCCCCAGGTAGGGCCCCAGCACATGCTGGAAAGCAAGAAGAAAGCTATTTAAAATGAAAGCCAAGGGGCTCTTCATTCTGTGAATGTAAATGCAGACATGACATTAATGGCGTGATAACCCAGGAATACTAGCTCACTGCTGGTAATTAGACCTCGCACGTCTTTACTCTTTGACAGATGCAAAGGATTTCAAAACATAATTAAACCTTCCAACACCCTTGTGAGGAGGTGGCATCATATTCATTTTACAGATGGGTGAATTGAGGCCAACAGAAGACAAGTCTCTGAAAGTTAACTCCTGAATCCGGGAGAAAACATTAAGGAAATCCTGTGGTTCTTTGGTCCGCTGTGCTTCAGCTCCAACCAGCTCACAGCAGTGGTCTAGAATTTTTAAGGGAAGAATCAAGATTAAATGTTGTTAGGGAAAACTTTTCAGCCATATGTATCCACCCAAATATCTAAGGCAAGTGTCTAAAGCAATAGAAGATAAGTTGGTTCATACAAGCATTTACCCCCTGTGTGAGTCTTACCCAAGGTTTCTGAAAACCTGTGTGGTCATAGGATACCCACAGGTGCTACTTGAAATGATACAGGCTTTCTGGATTCTCCCCTGGAGATTCTGATTGGCCAGTCTGGGATGGATCCTAGGAATCTGCATTTTGAACAGGTTTCCAGGTGATGTTTTATAAGTAGGCAAGTTTGGGCAACACTGGATTTGTCTTTTTCTAAGTACTTCTGAAGCCTATTACTTATGTGCCTAGCACTGTGTTAGGTTCTGTCAGATATACTCAGAGTATAAGAAAAAGCCTCTTGGGGCACCTGGGTGGCTCAGCTGGTTAAGAATCTGACTTCGGCTCAGGTCATGATCTCATGGTCGTGGGTTTGAGCCCCGCATTGGGCTCTGTGCTGACAGCTAGCTCAGAGCCTGGAGCCTGCTTCGGATTCTGTGTCTCCCTCTCTCTCTGACCCTCCCCCATTCATGCTCTGTCTCTGTCTGTCTCTCTTTTTCAAAAATAAATAAACTTTCAAAAAAAAAAAAAGAAAACAGCCTCTCGAGTCTCTTTCTCCCCCTTACTCAATGTCACGGAGGATGCAACAAATGTTTAATGCATGCCTACTCTACTGAAAGCCTCTGCTCTTGTGCTGGGTGCTACAGCAGTCACAAAGATCAAGAAACCAGGATGGACAGACAGCTAAACAATAATTGAGATCATGAAATAAGAATGTGATAGAGGTGTGTACAAAGTATTCTGATGGAGATAAGGCAGCAAGTAAATATAGCTGAAAGGAAGAGAGGGAAAATGCACAGCAAGAGACTTATGAGTTGGGTTTTGAAGGATGGATAGGAGTTTGTCCATTGGGAGCACATTACAGAAAAAAAACCAGTCACATAAGCAAAGGAATATATGTTTACATGTATGTGTACACATATATTTTAATCCTGACTCTTTGGAGGAAGGGCAAGTGGCACAGCATAAGTCTGCGACAAGGTGTGGTCAGAGCTGGTGGCTAAGGGTTTTTGTTTTAGTGACCTTGTGTGTCTTATTCATCCAACAAATACGTACTGGGTACCGGTTGGGTGCCAGGCAGTGTTTTAAGTTCTGTGATTTATCAGTTACAAACTAATTTTTCAAAATGCCTCTCCTTGTGAGTTAACACTCTAGTCGGGGGAGAAGATCAAAAGCCAAATGAAATATGTGGGATGTCAGATGATAATAACGGCCTTGAAGAAACACAAGAGAGAGGAGAGGAATAGAGTGTCCATGACAGCAGTTCTGCCTGGTCAAGGCTTTGCTCATAAGGGGACATTTGGTTTTGGCTCTGAAGAAGGCACGAGTGGGAGCCAAGTGGGGGACAGAGTGTTTACGTTAGAGGGGAAAGCAAATAGAAAAGCCTTGAGCATACAGTTTGCCTGGGGCCTCTGAGATATATAGAGAGGGCCAGCTTGGCGGGGATGGGGGGAGATGGGAGAGAGTGTTAGGAGATGAGGTTAACAGGGTGATAGTGTTGGAGATGACAGTTAGTGAGGTTTCAATAGGATGCTTGGAGTCGGGGTGAGCTATCAGGAAAGTCAGAGGCCTGTCCCAGCTGTTCACCCAAAACATAGCCACAAGAAGCCAGGTCAAACCAGACAGGCCAATTCAAAGAAGGCTGGAGACACTGGCCAAGTGAGGGAGAATAGGCATGAAACCCTGATGCCCAAAAATCCCCTCCCCAATATTAAGTACTCCACCCCCTTGGCTAACAACTGTCAATAATAGATAGAGACTCCAAGTCTAGGTGCAACTCTCCCTTGAGCTCACCTGCTCTAATATCTCGAGAGTGTACTCACTTTAATAAACTTTCCTGCTTGTACTTGCTCAACCATTGTATCTGGTCTATCCTTGAATTCTTTTCTTGCCATGGGACCCAGAATCTCCAGTGACATCCCAGGGATGGGCTGAACGGAGGCCTTAGGGTTGGGATTCTCCCGTCTACCCAGCAACAACATTAGGCAGAGAGAGGGGGACCTGATTTTGAAGGGCTCTCTAGGCTATGTTATGGGTTTTTGGCTTTTTTGAACGAGAAGGAAAACCACTGGAGGGTTTTAAGTAGAGGTGTGATGTGATCTGATTGTCTTTAAAGATGTATCACTCTGACTACCATGAAAACGGCACACAGGGCTAAGGGCAAATCAGAGAGGAGACTACTGCAATGATCCAAGCATGAGCTGATGGCAGCTTGGGCCTCAGTTGAAGCAGTGGAGGTGGTATAAAATGATAGAGTTCTTGATGTCTTTTGAATTGTGAGAAGGGTGGCTATAGGGCATGAAGGAAAGAAGGAAGTTGAGGATCTTGGTCTCATTCTAGAAACCAACGGCATTTGCAACGGCATTACCTGATCTCTGCTGTGTGAAATCTTTCTGGTTTTCACCTGGAGAACAGGCAAAAGGCTATTACAACAAGCCAGGAAAGAGGTAAGGATGTTTGAACAAGACTGGGTCTATGAGTTCCAAAGAAGGAACCATGGTGAGAAAATCTTCTTTGGAGGAACAAGCACAGAATTAGGTGACAAATTAAATGTGTTTTAGTGTGATTGGTGCATGATGGAGGCACAGAATAGCAGTCAGATTCATGGCAGGAGAGAAGATGACGTTGGCTTTGGCTTCTTGATCTTGAGATGGCTCTGATCTTTGGATGATCATTAGAAGCCCAGAGGCAATTTAGCTCCCCCACTTGGGAAGGAGAATATGGCCAGGAAGTTGTGGAGATGGCTAGTAATCTTAGATATTGAGGCTAATTTTAAAGCAAGTCTTCTAGATTTTGCCAAGGATAATGATTTTTACAAAATGTAGTGCTCATCTCTCTAAATTTAAGCACAGGAGCACTTAGAAAATGCTTGGAGATGCAAATAGTCCAGTAGGATGAGCATGAGTGCTGGGGGTGGGTGGAGGAGTGTAGTGTGGGCTGCGAGAAATTCCCCAGCCTTCTCGGATTGGCCATTCTCTACAAACAGACTGCATTACTTGTGAGTTTTGTCTTTGCATAAGTGCATAAGTACATTTATAAATTGCCTTTGCATTTTTATAAATTTATTTATCTATTTTGAGAGAGAGAGAGAGAAGCAGAGAGAGAGGGAGAGAGAGAATCTCAAGCAGACTCCACACTGTCAGCGTAGAGCCAGATGCGGGGCTTGACCTCAAGAAGCGTGAGATCATGCCCTGAGCTGAGACTGAGTCAGGTGTTTAACCAGCTGAGCTTCCAATGCTCTGCTTTGCATTTTTAAAGCATATAACAGGGGGGTGCCTGGGTGGCTCAGTAGGGTGAGTGTCTGACTTCCACTCAGGTCATGATCTCGTGGTTTGTGGGTTCAAGTCCTGTGTCCGGCTCTGTGCTGACAGTCAGAGCCTGGAACTTGCTTTGGATTCTGCATCTCCCTCTCTGCCCCTCTCCCACTTGTGCTTTGTCTCTCTCTTTCAAAACTGAATAGACATTAAAAACATTTTTTAATTTAAAAAAAGCTTGTAACAGGGATCTTCAGAAAAATCCTTGAGTGGCCCTCAAAATCCCTCACATGCCCACCATGTCATCTCTTGCTTTGGCTGTTGGCTGGACAGGGACTTGCTTCTAATGAACAGAAGATGGCCAAAGTGATGAGATGTCACTACTGACATGAGATCATTAAAGACTGTGACTTCCATCTTGCCAGCACTTCCTCACCCCACCTGTTCACTTTGATGAAGCCAGCTGCCATTCTGGGACTTCCCTGTGGGGAAGTTCATGTAGCAAGTTCAGGAGTGGCCTCTAGCCAATAGCTCAGGAGAAGTGGAGGCCTAGAGGCCACCGAAGCCTGCCTACTACTATCGAAAGAGCCTGGAAATAAGACCCTGCCTGGGTTGAGCCTTGAGATAACCATACCCTAGTGAGCCCTAGACTGCAGCCTTGAAGGGGCAGGGGCACCCAGCTCAGCCGTGCTCAGAATCCTGACCCACAGAACGTGTAAGATAATAAACAAGTATTACGTTAAGTGGCTAAAACCTGGGATAATTTCTTACACAATAGATAATGAATACACCGATTAATGTAGGGCAGCCTGGGATGGTTTAGAGGAAAAGAAATAAAGGGTCTTACCTAATGAAACTGGGTAGTTACCAAACATGTGCCCCTGACATGAAAGGAAAGCTAAAAAAGAGGTCCCAAGAAGCACTGGGGCAGAGAATAGAAAGAAACATGTAGAAGTTAATGAAGACCAACCAAACGAGAAAAGTGGAGGCTACTTATTCCAGAACTTGCTGGAGCAAGGGAGTCATTGACCATCACTTGCATTTGGCAGAGACTCAAAGGCAGGCAAAGGATGGGAGAGCTTCACAGAGGGGAGAGGGGAAGGCTCCGGGGGTGTCCTGTTTGGAGGCTGCTGGCCTGGGGAAACAGGAAGCAGGCTGACTAGAAGCAGGCTGTCCTGTGTGATGGGGTAGGGGTGCATATCTGGCTTTCTCTGGTTGGCCCCAAGCTGGAAGTGAGGACAAAAATTAGGAAAGCTGGCAGTTATTTATCGAATCCTGGCTATTTGAGGCCAGTTGTTACAGGGATTATTGTTTGGTTTTCTGGGCTGCTCACAACGATAGTGCTCTGACTGGCCTTCTGGGCGGCTTAGCATAGATAATGGGCTGGTTGCCAGAGATTGTAGGTCAGAGTCTCATTTTTATATTATGTTCTGGCTATTTGTATACTCAGCCTCTCAGAAGGAAGAGGAGCTATGAAGAAATGGGCTACCTGAGTCAGATCCATGAGATTCCCACAAATCGACTCAGGTCATCCCTAGGCACAGAAGAGAAAGTGTCAGGAGCCCCCGCTGCTTTTTCACAGGGTCACAGACGACTCCATAAATGAATACCACGGAGAATGCTTGGCTGAACCGCGCTTCAGGAATCGGGACCCATGGCAAGTCACTGGTCCAGTTTAAATTGCTCATGACGGTGTTTTAGCCACACCCGTCTCTCCTTTGATGACCTGGGTCTGAAAGCAGGTGGCAGTGCCGTCCCCACAATCTGCCCGATAGCCTTTCACACAGCCTGCTTGCTCTCACCGCATTTCTCTCCATAAAGCCACCATTTAAGTGGACTCTTAACCACCGTGGCTTTTGTTCTAGAAACAGTCCCAGGAGAGTCTTTACTTCCATTGTCCTGAGTTGCAGCATAATTTTCTTTACTGGACGCCCTTAAATATGTTCTTTTTTCACAGTCAGACTTAGGGGAGGTTTTCTTTTCCTTTTTTTTTTTCTTTTTGCTTTGCCTTTTCCCCCGCTGACTAACTAGAAAATTACCTTCCACACAGTAAGCACTATCTCATCCTGTTGTGAGAATCAAAAATTATCTTGTAACTTTGCTCCGTTGGGCAAAAATCTACATCAGATCGACACTCCCTCTTAGCAAGCAATGACTTTCCGAAGAGGGACCAGGGTCTGGATGATAAGAGCAAGGCTTGTAATCTTCCCCGTGCTAATGAGGGTCTCCTCCTCCCTGACTTTCAGGCCTTCCGCCGAGAGAGTTACAGCTTTCCCTGCTCTAATTAGCAGTGGCTGATGGAGGTGGAAACCTGCACCTTTAAAGGTATCTGTTGCAAGTGGTTTGAACAATGCAGAGAACAATTATTTGCGGGCCCAATGGCAAAGATGGTTAATTAAAATAGTGATGATGCGGATGAGAGGCACAGCAAACGGGGGTCTGTCTTTAATGAGAATGGTCTCAATCTCTGCTCCCTTCTCCCCTGGCTCATCAGGAAATAGCAGAGCTGGGCCCCCAGGAGACTCCTGCTCAATTAGGCCCTGCAGGTAGTGGAAGCTGCCAAAGGCCCTGCGAAGAGAAAATTTAACCACCTCATTTGGGAGGGAAGGAGAGAGGGCACAGGCTTTAGTGGAATATGCCACTGGCACTCCCTGGTCTACAGCTGATGGGATGTGTCTCTTGAAATCGTTCTCAAAACGGCAAGTGTGTGGGGTGAGCGGGAGACACGGGCTTTGCGGCCGTGCAGGTCTATACCGGGATCTTCATTTTTGCAGTGTCCCCCCCCACCAGCCCCCCAATCCTCCCTCCCCCCTGCTCTGAGCCTGTCTTCTCATTGGAAACCATAATGACAATGACCTCCTCGAGTGCTGGGTGAGATTACATGTGTATGTGTCCAGGGAAGAGAGAGAGAACGTACTCAGGGCTCGGAGCACACGACTGAAAATGGGCCCTTCTCCTTCTTACCTGTCTTTGTCCCAAACACACCTGCCCCGACGGACTTGACCCCTGTCTGGCATCTCTTGCAAACCACCCCTTATAGCTGATAGGACCCGTTTACATTGGCCCACACTTTGTTCTAGCTGCTGTCACAGCTCTCCTAAAGAGCTTTCTTGGGCATTTTGTGTTCTTTCTCCTAGAAGTCTGCACCCTAAGAATAGGAGCTGTTCTTTGTCTTCCTTTGTCATCTTCTTCAATCCTCAACAGACCCCCACTTGTCCCATCTGAGCTGGACATCACCTCCTCCCCTCCCCCACTGCCCCCTAACAAAGGAGGGTCCTTAGAGGGACTCAGAGAGCTAAACAACCCTAAATCTGTCTCTTCCAGCTTTGAGGAACACCCCTCCCCCACCTCGTTGCTAACACCTATCTTTGCAAAGCAGAGGCATCTCGCCATCTTGATTTTGTTCTTTCCAATGACCTTGTGACATTGTTTCACTTGGCTAAAATCTAACTTTTTGGAAGAGGCAGAACTAAGGCCAAATTTTCTGAGGAAGAAGCTGGAATACACTCTCCATTTTCTGGAAATCACTAACATTGGACTCCATCTGTATCTCAGGATACATTAGGAAAATCGCAGTGGCTTAAAAATAACAAAGGCTTATTTCTCCCTCATGCTGCGTGTCCATCACAGGTCATTTGGGCTCCTGCCCGCTAAGTCACCCCTGTAATCTTCTGCACCCTGAGACCCGGGCTGATGGAACAGTGTCCCTTGGAGCATCGTTAACTGCCAGGGCAGAGGAAAAGCAAGCATGCTAAGCATTTGCTTGATCCTAAAGCACTGGCCTGGAAGAGACACATTTCACTCCACTCGCGTTTCACCAACCATGCCTCAGTTCACCAGGGCAGGGAAGGATAACTCGCACAGAGTGCGGGGCAGGAAACAGCGGCACAGTTTCCCACGGACCCCATCGCTCTTTGTCTCAGCTCCCCAGTGCTTTTGAAATCAGCAGAGTCTGTTCATCTCCTCTTTCTGGCTAGTGGTTTTTCATACAGATGCAGGATTGTGGACCCTTCTACGTGCCCTTTTCTGAAAGCAGAGACAAAGCAAAGATATCCACAGTAGTGTTTGCTTTGGGGGAGACAAGTTAGAAGGTGATGTTTGCGCCTGACGATCAATAACATGTTTAAATCCTGGACTGAAAGTTAATATATTAGCAACTGCAAAAGGAGAAGCTATATGGGATGCGTTCCCACCTCTGGCTTCTTGCCATAGATATTGTTCCAGTCTCAAGAGGATTCAGAGCCACACGCAAATGTTTATGGCCTTCAACAGCAAGGCACTAACATGTCCACTTTTTGGGTGTGTTTGCTGAAAAGAGGAGAGAACTAAATAACTTAAGGATTTCTTTGATGAACAGCAAAAACAGAATTTTATTTATTCATTTTTATTTATTTTTATTTTTTTAATGTTTTATTTATTTCTGAGAGAGAGAGAGAGAAAGAGAGACAGCATGAGCAGGGGAGGGTCAGAGAGCGAGAGGGAGATACAGAATCTGAAAGAGCCTCCAGACTGTGCGCTAGCTGTCAGCACAGAGCCCGACGTGGGACTTGAACCCATGAACTGTGAGATCATGACCTGAGCCAAAGTCGACGCTTAACTGACTGAGCCCCCCAGGCGCCCCCGACACAGAATTTTAAAAGTGTTTGGAAGTGATACAGCAGAAGATGGCCAGGGGCCTGGAGTAAAGGACAGGCCATGTGACTCCCCCAGTTCTAGCTGCGGTGTACACTGCCTCTTCTCCCTTTAACTCACTTGTTCATAAAACAAAACAAAACAAAACAAAAATACCAATAAAACAAAAAACAAACAAGAAAAAAACCAACCCAAAGCTTCTCCTTCCAGTTTATGTAACTTGTTCCATACAAGTAAATATGAAATACATTTCCTTACCTACTCAGACTTCATACTTCATCTACTCCTTGGTGGATTTGAGGCGGGGTCTGCTTTAAACGTTATGGGAAGTAGGAACCTTGGAAGTGAAGCCAGAGCAGAGATTGTAGAGCGAGTAGATGTTTCCACATCCCTGAAAACAGCTAATGACGTGCTCAGCACTGACTCACCTCTGCAACTTCTGGAAGCTATGGCACAACAGGACCACCCTGGCCTCTTGGGAGGGTCAGGCATCTGACAGTCCAGGTGATCATGCAAGTGAAGTGCCACTTTGAGGGCTATCCTTTCCTCCCAGGGTAGGACTACCTGTCCCCTGTCTAAGGCTTAGGAAAGACTGACTTATTAATAGCATAGGTGTGCAACAAAAAACCTATCTCTCACACCAGCCTACTGACCAACAGTGTAGGTAGCCCTGTCTCCATTCTGGTCCCTCCTAAGTCTCATGGGCAGAAAAGTGTCTGATCCATCTCTATGTTCAGATGTTATCTGAAACAACCTCAAGACCTGACCCGCCTTAGGGATTTTTGTTCAATTACATTTACCTAATGTTTATATATTGACTATATATTCAGAGCCTGGAAATACAGAGATGAGGAAGACAGAGTGTCTGAGCATGAACCCTGATTGGCAGAACCACTCTGGGACCTAGGCAACTGGGGGCCCCTTGCTTGGAGGACCCACTTGGGGCCCCCGCCAGTTGTGCCCCACCCTGTAAGGAAAGGTTCTACAGAGGGATGTGTCCAGCTGAAGACTGTGCCCCTCCCCCCTTCTACTCCATCTTCTTGGTGCCCAGCACCCCAGATTTCCCTGCCCAAACAACCCACAACAGCATCTAGTGCCAACATAAGCCTCTTCCCAAGATCTAACCTGGCCTGGTGGGACTCCATCCAAGACACGAGGGTGGGAGAGAGTTGGCCATGGCTGGGACAGTGGGCCAGAGGTGTCCACATATCTGAGACCATCCCCTTCACAGTGTGGGAGGGATCAGGGGCAGGGGGTGGAGCAAGAAGGTCTCCAGGCCAGGGCCTCTGTTGGAATGCTTGCCCCCAGTCCTGAAAATGTGGGGGTGACCTCGTGGCTGGGCATTCAGGGAGATAATGGTAGAGCTAGGTTGGAGACAGACAGATCCCAAGTCTAGAATGGGTTTCTTTTGGCCAGCAAGGGGTTAATCGTCCTCTATTACGTATTTCTGATTGTTTACGGGAAGATTTGATCATGAAAGGCCAATGAAAGTGTTCAAGAGTCTGATTCTTCTTGTCTATCTAAATTACCATCTCGGGAGGTAAAGCAAACCAATTTACCTTGAGGCTTTCATCAAAGAAATCCGTAGACAGTTCAGGAACCACATGCTAACAAGAGAGTGAGTCTTAAAGCAGGAAAACAAACTAAAAAGCCAAACTCAAACTAGAAAGTATTGCTTCCTGATGAACTCCCATTCATTTGGGCCAAAGAATCCAAAGATAGCTGTTTCATGGAAAATACAAATAGTTTTGTAAACCATATGTTCAGCTAGGATTATGTCTTCATAGATTTAAATTATTATAATTTATAATATAATGTAATAATTATATTTATTATATAATATTAAAATTATACTAAATGTAATTATATCCCTTCTTCTTTGTTACTGACTTCATTAATTTGGCAGATTGCCTTTATTATTATTATTTAGATTGCTAATATGTATTTAGGGTCTATCCTCCAAAGACTGGCTAAGCCAAAGAAGAGGTCCCCAGTGGTCCCCTCCTTGTTATGACTGAAGACAAGTGCGCAGGCACTTTTCATTAAAGAGAGTCAGAGACATTCCTCTGGTCGTGGTCCCCTGTGGGTAACTCATGGCTTCTCTGTTGTGATGGTACCTCAGTCTTCTCAACTATTGTCATTTTAGAGCATAGAGCTCATCAAAGAATTCTCTTTCACTAGAGAATTTCAGGTTTTGCTCTGCCTTCTGTGTTGGGGGTCACACAATAGTTGTCGACTCCGACAAGATGGTTATCTTGCTATTTAAGTCCCTGCACCTGAAAAATGTGTAGGTCTTGGCTGTTCTTTGACTTCTTCCCTTATATTCTTAATTAACTCCATCCGTACCCACCCAATGATCCCCTTAAGGTATTCCTCCTCTCCTCCCCCAGGCCATTTGGTAGAATTCTTCAAAATTCTGTGTAACTAAAACATTTAGTAAAGAGCAAGATGACATGGGAGAGTGTGAGTGTGGTGGGGAGAGGCTGGCGGGCCCGAAATGCCATGCTTACTCTGTCCTAAGGTCAATGGATTACGGTTGGGAAGGTTGAACTTGGAAGTGACATGACTGGGTCTTTGAATAAGGAGAAGAAAGTGTTTGAAGGCTGGGAGAATAATCATTTCATAGTAGAATGTGAGTTTTGGGTAGAAGCAAAGCTGATCTCAAATCCTAGTTCCAATATTTATCAACTATGTACCCATTAGGTGGTTATTATTTACTTTCTCTAATAACTCAACTTCTTACTTAGAAAAAAAGGTTATAATGCCTCAGAGTGTTTCTGTGAAGGTTAAAATGGGTATAAGAAGCTCCTGCTGGCAGACTGGATGAGACCAAGGAAGGTCTACAGGCTGTGGTTGTGGAAATGGAGAGTAGGGAGGGGTGCTGGAGGCAGAGTCGCCTGGAATGGTAAGAAGAGTCAGGGGTGAGCCGGCGTTCTGCTTCAAGTGATCCCTGTAAGCTGCACAGTTCATGACTGAGTGGCGGTAAGGCAGAACAGAAGGAAACAAAGAGACTATTTCAGATAGAAAAGAAGCAAATTGATTTCATTTTATGCATGTTGAATTGAGGGGTGAGTAGAAGACATTTGGGTGCAGGTGGTTATTAGTTCACCAAAGACAGGGATCTAGAGAACACTCTATTTTGGACTGGTCAGAACATGGGCCATTGTGGTCACTCTGGGATTCGCTTCTCTTGCCCAAGAGGACAAGTTGGATTCACTCTCTCATTGATTTTTTTCACCTACTAATTCATTCATCAAATATATACTATTTACTATGTGCCAGTGTCAGTGCTATTAAATAATGATGAATGTGCAGAAACTTGTGCCTGATCCTCAAGGTCTTATATCTAAGTTACAGGATGAAAGGGAGCCAAGGATGCCCCTGCCCTTCAATCCTGGGCAGCCCAAAACCCAGGCCTGTGTCTGGGCTGGATGCTGGGGTGCTGAGCTGAGCATGGAACGAGGTAGAGCTGGTCTGTGGCTGTGGGTTAGGGCAGGAGGGAAGACTGTCCAGCCTGACAGTGTCTGAGAACAGAGCAAGATGCTGATCTAGAATAAACTGTGTACAACACAGGGTAAGAAAGGTGGAGTGTGCAGCTCTAGATGGTGGAGAGCAGAGAGGTTTTCTGAGGTCCGACTCGGGGCAAGCGTAGAGCCTTTTCCAGCACACCTGTCACTTGGCCTGTGAGTGCTACAGAGATTGCCGAAGACATCAGATGGGCCCTACTCTTTTAACATTAGCATCTAGCACCATACCTGGCTCTTAGAAAGCTTAGTGAACATTTCTTAAAACGGAAAGACAAAAGAATAATAAAAAAAAGGTAGAGGAGAGACATTGAAAAGAGCTAAATGGTCATCAGTCTGTAGATTGAGAAGGCGGTAAAGATATTGTGGAGTCTCTACTGACCTTCATCCCAATCACAGAAATTATTAATGTGGACAAAAAGTAACTAATCTGAATTTTGGGGCCGTTGAAAATTCCTAAAACCTTGCTCTGATGACTTTGAATAAAATTGGTAATGACTAACACCAAGATGTGCAACATCATAGCGTGATGCAGAATGTATCATGCACGTTTTCTGAAGTACAGAATGTCATCTAGGGATGGCTTTCTCCCCTAGAGAGCAAGGAAGCTGATGACATCAGATGGAGATTCTGACTCTTCAGCCGTGACCGAGCTTCCCACATGGAGTGCTGGTCTACCTCCCACATGGGGAGCAGTACGGTGTGTGTGTGTGTGTGTGTGTGTGTGTGTGTGTGTGTGTAATTACTGGCCGTGACTTGCAGCTGAACATGGGAATACTGTCAGCAGTGACTTCTTCGAACAGTAATATATATGCTTCCATTTGGAACTTAACTGGCAGACTTCCTCGCAGAGCTCCGGGAGTGATGCCCTGATTTGCAAAGACTTAATGACTTCTTGTCATCCAGCACCTGTAGGTACAGAGATGAGGGGGGAGGGCATTAGCACCTGGCTGTGCCCCAGATAAAGTGAGCCGCGTGGATCTGTGAAGGCACTACCTTTCCTTCTGAGAAAATAGTTCTTTATTCAATAACTGTTACCTTGATATTAAGATTGCCAATGGTTTTACTCAGAAATATTTTAAATTATATTCTTTTCTAAAGTTTATTTATTTGTTTTGAGAGAGAGAGAGAACAAGCAGGGGAGGGGCACAGAGGATCTAAAGTGGGCTCTGTGCTGACAGCAGAGAGCCCGATGTGGGACTCGAACTTACAAACTGGGAGATCATGCCCTGAGTTGAAATAAAAGTCTGTGGTTCAACAGACAAGCCACCCAGTGGCCCCTAAATTATATTATTAAATTAAAATAAATCCCTGCTCCCTACTACAGCTTATTTAATTCACCCTTTTATGTATATTAGGATGGGTTTAGTTAGTCATAAATTAAACTTGAAGACAATTGTATTTCTAGAGTCCTGATAAAATTTTCAGTCCTTTAATTTCTTCTTTCTCTGAACAAACATATTATTCACAGGAACTGATGACATTCTGAAAGCTAGCTGCCCCTATGGCTTTCAAACACCAGTTTGTGAGGTCCTAATTTCCTCTTTATGGTCATAGCTTCTTATTTCACAAGCAACAACTGTTTCAATAATTTAAATGATCAGATACATGCAAGCCTTACCCAGAAGTATGAAGACTTTGGTTTTGAAAGTAACTCAGTATTTCCAGATTAGGATAAAAGTAAGTTTGCCTAATTTTTACTCTCCCATCTCCTTTTGATATAATTATAATGCTAGCTATAATGATGATATGGCAACAGCAATGACAATAGGAATCTAAACTTTCAGATTATTTCTAATCCATTGCTGTTACTTCCTGTATTAAAGTAAACGCTTGGAAATATGATGGGGGAAACTGATAAATGCTTGCATTTATATCAATGTGAACATCTTCAAAATACACAGGAAAGCAAAACAAATATGATTGCATTCTTACCACTGATTCCAAAGAAATTGTAGCTTCTCAAAACACAGAAAACAAAACAGAAAAGAAGCATAAGTAGTAGAAATCATAAAATAATTGAAGACAATAATCCATAAATTTTAACCATTTTCAAACAAAAAGACTATGACTCAAATTATGTGAAGAAAAGTTAAACTACATGTTAATTATAAATTATAAAAAGTTGAAAACAATATTAACATGAAAGTTGAAGGCAGAAAGTATCAAATGATACAAAAGGGGGTCATTTTATATTGAAAATGGTAGCCTCATCAATAAAGAATGTGGAAGTCATAAATACTAAATAACAAATCACCAAACTATACAAGCTAAAAACTGGTATGAAATGATACACAGGTATAGTGGGAGAGTTTGGTATGCACTGTCATTGATAAAAACAAAATACACACACACACGTACAGTAGGCATATTTCTATATAATATAAACACATACATAAATTATACATAATTTATATATATACATATATACACCCTGGTATATAATCATTTAACTTGTAATACATGTATATATACACACATATACATGCATATATATTTGTGTGTATGTGTGTGTGTGTGTTGTGTGTGTAATTTGATAATGTAATACATTCCCTTTTCAGGTATCCATGAAATTTTTATAAAACCTGACCACTTATAAATCCTCAAAGGAACTTCAGTAGAGTTTAGAAGCAGACACTGTGCAGGCATTTTTATCTGAACACAACATGTTGGTCAAAGATAGTAGGAATAAACAAATTTGTTTCAAAGTAAAGAGACAATTACAACCAATAATGACATACTGAAATAAACTTTCATAGAAAAGCGAGTAAGGGTAAACTGTCAACAAAATGTCAACAAAAATGAAAGGTGAAGCATTGAGATAGAAGAAATTGGTGAGATTTAAAATAAACCATAAGGGGCACCTAGGTGGCTCAACAGTTGGGCGTCTGATTTCAGCTCAGGTCATGATCTCTCCATTCATGAGTTCGAGCCCTGCATCAGCCTCATTATTGTTAGTGCAGAGTCTGCTTCCGATCCTCTGTCCCCCTCTGTGTCTGTCTCTCCCCTGCTTGCACTCTCTCAAAACTAAATAAAACATTAATAAAATAAAATAAAAACGTAAGAAATCAGACCAATGAAAAACACTATAAAAAGTTAAGATAAAAAATATATGCATAAATGTAAGACTAATATTTGAAAATGAAAATTAAGAAGTGGGACGATAAAGTAAAACATAAGCATAAATAGGAAAAGAAAAATCCTGTTAAAGGGAATGAATATTAACAGAGAGGTTTATGGGAGGGATGAGCAGAGGGGAAACCCCCCAAAGCAGAAAGGGAGTGAAAGTTAACCGTGAAAATCTGGAGTTTCAAAAGAGAACATGACGAAGCGGCCAGTAATGAACAAGCGATGGAAATAGAGAATCGAAGGAGATTTACAAATTTAAGAGCAGACTTGTTTCTAGAAACTTGTCAGACTGAGCTAACACGGATTCCTCTTTCAACCATAAACAAGTGGAAATGTTGGACAAAATATGCCAAAATAATTTTTCAAAACATAGCTGAGCTCCAGAGACAGGACGGGAGCTAGAAAGAAACAGAAACTCAGCCCTGGAAGCCAGACTGCGGGCAAGTCCGGTCCCTAGAGAGGAGTCTGTGGTGGAGGTGTGTGTGCAGAGGGTTCACTGGGAGCAACCGGTCCAGGGAGTTGGGGCCCCAGGAGGGGCAGAGGCAGGAAGTGAATTGAGACGCCTTACAATGAAATCCTCAGCTGACCCTCCAAAGCACGTGCTTTGGAGCTGAGAAGTCACCAGTTAAAAGAGCTGGCCTTTGCCTCCACAGCCATATCATTAGAATGGCCTGGCCTCTTAAAGGTGACATAAACTTGGAAGTGACAGGTGCTCCAGACAGACCCAGATGAGAGCTGTCAGCCAGCAGCACTCTCCCAGCATCCTGCAGGAATGTGTGCTTCCATCCGGGGCCAGGAAGGTGGTTCCGGAGAGATACATAAAATTTTCTTTGAGTATATGAATTTCATTTTTTTCCCCGCATCTCATTTAACTGCATGTACGTTATTTTGACAATCTTGAATATGTTTCCTTTCTCAGTTGTGGAGGAGAGCCAGTCAAGCAGTCCACTGTCCTCTGTCCAACACGTGTACAAAGACACACAGATGCTACTTATATATACATATATTCATTTCAGTGTTAGCTATTTCGGTGGAAACACTGAAAATAACAAGAATGCCCCCAAATATGGGAATGGTAGAATTACAAGCAGCTATTAAAGTTATAGCAGTAAGAGTGGGCAGTAAGAGGTTAATGTATGTATTTACATCATATAGATTGTATGGTTTGAATTCCCTAAGACATCTGTTATTTAAAATCTTACTCTGATTGCTAATACATAAAAAAAGAAAGTAAATAGGTCAAAATAATATCAAGATTTGGCTCTATTATGTATGCAATTTTTCTCTCATTTTTCAAATGATCTAAGATCACATAGTATGTTGTAATAAAAAATTAACATAATATATAAAATAAAGAAATAATTATGCTGAATTAGATTCTATTAATTTTCAAATTTATTTTTATATGAAAACTGACCTTGTGAAAGGGAAACCTTACTATATTGAGAACAGATTTACCATAAAATTTTTGACACTTCTTTCAGTCTGGTCATGAACAGTATTTTCATGGTGAATAGGGGAAAGAAGTTAAGTCTTGAGTGTTTCTTAGTTCTTCCCTGCACTTGTTTGTATTTTTTTTCCTGGAAGACAGAAGCCCACAAAATGTCTATGCATGTCTGTGTGTGTGTATGTGGTGGTGGTGAGGGAAACGCCTGCATGCACACACCTGCACATGTGTTTATATTTAACTTCAATTGTCTTTTAGAGCCTCTCCTATGGCCGAGCCAATTGTTCTAGAGTAAAAGTGACTTTGCCTATGATTCCCACTATTTAGAGGGACACAGTCAAATAACATTTCTCTGAGGCTTTAAATCCCACGCACCCGTAAACAAGGAAGGAATCCACAAATCCTACTTCTATAGAATAAAAAGAAAATGATAAAATGCACCATTCCAGGGGTTTTTTGAATGAAGGGACTTTTCTTCACTAGAAGTTAATATTCTTCTTTCTTTGCTTTTGTTATAGGAGGTAGTTATTTATTAAAGAAATCAGCATGGACAAAGAGTACACTTTGAAATTGTGGGGAAACCCACATCAGCTGCCTTTGTTGTTGTATTTTTCTTCCTCCATTTTCCCTCCCTCGCTCCCCCTTTTCCTTCCTTTTCTCTTTTCTTTTTGGTTCCAGACTCCTTCCCTCACCCTTCCTCCCCGGGCTGCTTTTCCAGGGCTCACAGTGAATTTCAATGTGTCCGGGTGGGCAAAGAACAGGAGCCACTGAAAATGACGCTTCTAGAAGCTCGTGTGTTTGAGAGCCTGTGAAATCCTCCCTGGCCTCAGAGATTTTAAATTGTTTCAATCTAGATTTTCTTTGTCTCTTATGCTTCTTAAGCTTCACATCCAATAGCCACATTTGTATCCAAAGCATGGATTCTTTAGAGTTCGACAAAGCCGATCCCATGCATTCGATTTCCATAAATCCCTTAAAGTATTTGACCAACTTTTCTCGTTTTGCAAAAATGTCTAACAAAATCACAGGGGAAAACGATTGTTCTTGACATCACAACAGTTTAATATGTTAACTTATTCATTAAATTGTGCTTCACATCAACGGAGATCCTCAGTTCTACAAACTATCATGTTTTAAATAGCAATAAGGGTTGATAATGTCACAATACAATCTCCTAGTACCCGAGTTCATACATATTATTGCACAGAAACGAAAGGAAATATCTCTTAGGTGAAATAATTTACTATCTACTGGATCACTATCTTTACGTCTAAAATGGGGCACCAGAGAAAAGTCTAGATTTTTCTTTCCAACATTGTTCATCTGTGATACATTAAATGAAAAATAATGCAACCAAAACCCAGAAAGCACCTCTGGGGGACAAAAGGAGAAAAAAAGGAGAGAAAAGATGGACACATGATTACAAACAAAAGGAATGGTGGCTTGGTGGAGGGCAACTGTGACAATAACTAAATGACACAAACTCTGCTTCCATGGAACGCGGTTCTCCCCGGCAGGAACTGAGGTCTTTCAGCACTGACATCTGGCCCTTTGGTGAGTTTCCCCGGTGCAGCAGAGCACGTAGCGCGCAGAGGCTCCCTTTCATGCGTCAAAGAAGGACAGGTGCAGCCTTTTCCATAGACAGCTTAGAACGCAGTCTTCAGAAACATCCGGAGTTTGGTTAGGTTACCTCAAGTCCTTGCCTGAAAGTTCCGGGGCTGTGGTCTTGCAGGTGTTGCTGGTGTTCATAGCAAGGCCAGTCCTCTGGAAAGCTCAGCACTTCTGCAAGTCAGGTTGGTTCTCTCAATGTGTGGTGCGGATGGGTCCACGTGCGTCCCATCCGTGATGCTGCAAAACGCACGGGTCTCGGAACTCGCCCACTTGCCCAGAAGGGCTGATTCAAAGTTCTAGGGAATTAGTCTGGGTGTGTCCAGGTGAACGTGGGAGGAGAATAGCAGGGTTATGTCCTATGCAGGGTGGAGGAGGGGGAGAAGGAGGGTGCCTTGGGGAAGGAACGTCTCTCTGCATGCCCCCCAGAGGCGATGGCACTGGGTGGGGTCATCAGGCTCAGCAGCCCTGATACCCAGCCGGGAGACTTTCCGTTGGAGTTCTGATGACTAGTGGAGACACAATAACTATGGGCAAGGAAAGCCTTGGGGACACAGCTATGAACAGATTGGGGTATCCTTTGCCTAAGTCCAACCCAGCTTTCCCTTTGATCCAACCCTCCCAACTCATTCAGCCCTCAGTCCTGCCAATGCTCTGGTCCCGTTTCATGAGCCGCAGGTCCTTGTCATCTCTTCTGAATGGCCCGAAGAATTACAGTCCACATCTATTCAGCCTGCCCTTGTTCTTGAGGACAGAAACCGTATGTCATTTTTCAATATTTCCTGACACGTATGTAATTCCCATTCTTCTCACTTTTGAAAGCCTGCTTCCCTTTCAGGAGCCCTATCCTCCTGTATAGTTACTCCTACTCTTCGTAAGCCCCACCCCTGCATGATCCCATTATAGAGGGCTTTTTTCTCACCTAGAGGTCATGGTTAGAGAGGAAGACGATCAACTCTGTGTGAAGATGTTAGCCGATGACAGCTTAAAGCATTTCCTCTCTCTGGCAAATGTGCAAGGGGACTCATTTAACACCAAATATAACCTTTAAGAACCAAAGCAATAAGTTGCTGATAAAATTCCAGAGACCTGGGGAAGACACAGAGAGGAAGGGAGATTTTTTGAGCAGGGGTTCTATTGATCATCCCTCACACCTAACTATTCAGCCTGTTACTGATTCCCGATATTTCTAACACTGAGCCTCCCTAAGGAGTTGTGAGCATATTCCTTCGCCTTCATCTTGAATCGGGTTTTGGATTGGCTGGGGTGAACAGCCAGCATGAGGTGTTTGAACGTCGGTACTTCTCAATCTCCCCTGAAACACTGTACATCTCTTGGACATTTCACTGCTAATAAGATGATTCCTCACTGGAGGCAGGGGTTGTGAGCCAACTCTACCAGTTTCCTTGGCATCTCGCAAGTCAGTAGTACTATACGAAGGCAAGGAAATACATAAATCAATAAAGACTTAGATTTCATATTCTTGCAATTCCCAATCCTGATACTGATGCTGAAGAGCATAAAGTAGTAGCATAGGCTATGAAGTCAAGACTGGGGCTCTAAACAACTTTCTTGTTAATAAACTAGAATTGAGAAATCTTTTAATGTCTCTCAAACCTCACGTGAAACTATCAGATGGGATGATGAATAGAGGGATTCTGTAGCTAACATACAAGAAAGTAGTGGAGAGCAAATGGGATACTGAATGTACAAATGTTTGGAAAGTAGTAAATGCTATACAAAGTTATGAATTTTAATCTTATCCATAGCAAAACATATGATGGAATAGAGAACTCTGAAAAGCACTCAAAATATTTTTCAATTCCCCTTTGTAGCAGAGACTGATAGTTTTATCAGTATTAATTTTCACATTACCTCTTTAATAATAGAATCCCCCCTGTTTGTCAAGGCACATGGCAACTGATAATGAAGACATTTCCTGGCCTCCTTTGTGTTTACTTGTAGCTAATAGCTAGGTTCTAGCCCATGAGATGTGAGTGGAAGTGATATTTGCAACTTCCTTCCATGTCCTCTCTGGTGTCTGGAATACAAACAAGATGGCAGGAGCTGCAGCAGTCACCTTGCACCATGAGATAGAAGGCAAGGGTTAGTATGAAAGAGCAACAAAGAGGGGGCCTGGGCTTCTGTAACTCACCAGAGCTACCCAACCAGTTTTTCTTTTTAATGAGAGGACAACGGCTCTGATCTCATTGAAGTCATTATTTTTTCAGTTTCTCTGTTAAACTGGCCAAATGGGAATCCTATCCTATGGACTTTTTTTTAATAAATGATCTATGCTCATCTCCTTGGCAGGTCTACCTCTGGTAGACTTTCTTCCCTATATAAATACTACCTCTACTCAGACTTGAACAAGTCCTCATATTTCAAACCCTTGATTAAACAATGACAAAGTTACCTCCTTTAGATGATAAGAAACACAGTCTTATAACTCTTTAATAGCACACATGGTATCCTTAGCTGTTGCCCAACACTGATTGCTAATGTTATTAGTTATTAGAAGGAGTATCCAAATAATTCTCAGGGCAGGTTTTGTCTGGTTACCAAGAGTAGGCTGCCAAAAATGAAAAAAAGACAGAAAAGACAGTATATACCTTAGTCCTTGATGATAATTTAAACACACACACATAAACAGGCACACAAGGGACACCCATCCCAATCTGGAGCTCTCCTTGCCAAGAGAAGGGAAGGAACATCTACCTGGGTGTTGTAGGAGTCAATAGAATGTGGAAGCCCCTGCGGGATTTTCTCCCCCTCCGCTTGGGCTTTTAACACCAATGTACCTGGTATTGATTTGGTTTTGGATCTTAAAGCTTCTGACTCCCTGCGGATCCCAAGATCCAGATGTCTTCCACTGGCATTCCTTCTCTGCGCTTCTCTCAGCATGTAGATATGCAGTCAATTTTTGGAGAACAAACTGTGTCCCTACCTCTTCATTTCTATCAACATAGGACCCCAGGGATATGACAAGCGTGCTGCTTTCGAATGAAATGATATGAGGGAGGAAGCCTGTGTCGGTCTTTTTAATTTGCTCAGCACTGGCCTCGGGCCAACACAAAGAGATGGCTTCTCCTCTGAACATCCTGCTATCTGGCCTCAAGTGGAGCACCACACCTCGCGCCTTCAGCGGCAAAGAGCCTTTTGATATAAATCCCGAGATGCCTAAGGAGCAGTGTGAAGTTAGCAGAGGCTGCCTCCAAGTCTGAGCTATGCATGAATTCCCTGCCAAAAATTTAAAGGGAGTTTAAAAGAAACAATCCGAATGCTCTCTAACTTGTTTTGATTTTCCACATGACAAAACACTGGATTGTTATTGTGTGTGTGTGTGCGCGTGTGTATGTGTCACAGCAGCAAACAGAAAGATAATTTGCAGCTCTGCCATTCTAGGCAGAACATTAGATCCTAACATCGAAATGTGAAGACAGAGAGAGAGAGAGCTACTCATTAACTGTAGCTGCAATCCTCTTCACTCTCTACCTCAGGAACAAATCATGGGGAAGAGAAATATTACGATTTTGTGAGTCTAATTTCTACCAACTAACAAGCAATATTTACTTGGTCTCTTGAACTTATACATGTCTCAAAAAGTGTCATGGCCTAAAAAGTCATCAGTCTCTCAGCTTGTTGGCAGGTCAGGGATGTGGAGAGGTCGGGCTCACCCAAGGTGGCATGGCTCTGGGTCACGGCCGGCTCAGTTATGCCACACGCGTGGGTTAGAGACAAATCCTTCTGGGCCTTTAATAGCTGGCTTCTTGCATGACTGGCAGGAATCTTTTATCCCCCTGGAAAACATGATGGAGTAAAAAGCGCTTGCACTTTGCCGTCCACCAGATCTAGCATACAGCCCATGAGGAAGCCAGTTATTGTCTGTGGGTTTCACTTTTCCTATCTATGTAACTGGGCCTAATAGTATCGACACTGTTGTGAATAGATTTAAAGTATGAAAAGGGCCTCCCACTGTAACGGACACAAGGGAGTCCCCTAACAATACTCCCCTCACATGGCAGATGAAGCCAAGGGTAGTGAGAGAAGAATCAAAGCTGCTTCTCCAAATCTCTCTTTGATGGAGACACTGGGCTCCCCTCTGTGTACACAGGCATGCCATGAATGCCATGGGTTGATCGACTCTCAACCCCAGAGAGAGTATTCTGGAGGCTGAGATGTGGCTTACGTAAAGCTGGCTTAAACATCAAACATGTTAGATATCAATGAAATAGGCTTTTCAATCTGATTTAGGGGTTTCACTCATTTTGCCCTGAGCTCCTTGATAGGATTGATCAGATCGGTGTTGTGAAGCTCTTGACCCACTCTGAGCCTGCTCCTGAATGCCAGGCAAGAGCTTTCTATTCCTTTTTCCACACTTCTCCCCTTATTATTCGACAAACGTTGTGTTACTGTAGTTGTGATCAGGAAGAATTGCAAACAAGAAGCAACTGGCAATACAGCCCATTTTCACATCCTGCCTCAGACACTCCAGACCAAGCTGCCAGGTATGGCCACAGTCTAACAACTGGAGAAGATCATGTGGGGGGAAGAAATTTACCAGGCTGGAGACAGTCAAGATGTTGGGAGGTAGAGTCTGTCTAAACTCCTGGGCCCATTGAGTTCCATGTCTCTGGGCATAAATCCGTTGTCATTTATTTAGTGACCCTGAAGATCTTTTGCATCTGGGCTAGCTAAGCTCCTAATCTTTGGGCCAGATTCTTTTTAAACATCTTTGCCTCTCAGCTAGCAGAATTTCAAACTTGGCAGTAGCATATCAAAGAATCTGACTGCTCCAAAGTGGTAAAATGGAAATACTTCTGAAAAAAAAAAAAAAAACCCTAAAAGTTCTGTAGCCTGTTTGGAAATGTTAGACATAGAGTTTCCTTCCCGCTTCCCCCAACCTTAATTTATTAGTCAATTCTTTCTGAATGAAAATAGAATCGGTAAAGTGTAACCTCTTTAGGCATTCGTTAATAAGCACATTTTCTCTTAAATGCCCCTACCAATGTTCATTTCTTGGGGGCCTGTCCTGAGACATGACTGTCCTGATTCCACTGGCCATTCCCTAAGGGACAGGAGGGGCAGCATGTCTCTGAGCTGAGATGCAGGGACTTTGCGGGGTGTGAGTTTCTAGTGATGGTCACTAGTAGGGTGATTTCGTTTAAAAACAGCTGCAACAACAAAACAGATGAGAGCCGTCGGCTAAGTGAGGGTTGGCGTAAAACCTCATCTAAGGGCGGAAAGGGACTTCTTTCTTTCTCTTTCTCTCTAGACAGACCGGCATTTCCATTACAGAGGCCGCGTGAAACAGAGCAGTTTCAGCAGGACATCCAAGCCATAATTTGGCTTTTCATGTGTGCCTCTGTGGGTTCCCATGGTGCTGCAAAGGCTATTTCCAGGACCTGTTTCTTTCTGGTGCTTCTCTCCTTGACCTTCTAAGGACATCTAAGTTGGATGCATTCCTACCCTACTTAATATCATGGATTGGAAAATGTCAGGGGAGAAAAAGAAGAAGAAGACAGATCATCTCCGGCTGGGGAAGGATGAAGACAAAGAAGAAGCAGGTGTCCAAATCAAGCCACATACAGCCAGGTGGCCTCCAAACAAAATGGCCCGTCCTTCTCCAAGGTAATCGATGCCATGGAAGGTCAGTGCGCCTGCTCATCCCCTCCCCTCCTGGGGGAGGAGAGCGCAGCGGGTCACCATCTCACCACCTGGCTGTTGTAGTCCTCGGTGACCGCGCCCTCTGCGTTCCCATCCTCTTTGGGCCACTGGTGGCCCCTGTGCCCCCGCTGCAGCCTGCGCCCCTCCCGCCTCTTTTGCCGGTCCCTCTGGTGCTCTAACTGCTTGGTGTGGTGGTAGCGCTGCTGGAAGAGATCCTTCGCGAACTCGTACAGCTGCATGTCCAGGAAGTTGAGCTCCTCGATGCGCTGGCGGGCGCCCTCGTTGATGTCCACGTTGGAAGCCCGCGTGATGTTGAACTGCGTGAAGGGGGAGATAAACTTGAGGTTGAATGTCCTCTCAAAGAGAAACTGAGTCTTCCTCTGGAATTCCGTGAGGCCAAAGAAGGCCATGTTCTTCAGGTTGTTTTTCGCGCTCTGCAACAGGATGGTGTTTCTCTCACTCTCGTTCATGAAAGTCAAGTTGTAGCAGCCCACCAGGCTCAGGTCGGCCAGCATGCGCACCTGGCGGTTGTTGGCCAGGTTGTAGGTGCAGTCCATGAACTCCCGCAAGCTGACCCCAGACCAGTCGTCGCCGGGGTAGCAGGTAGGCAGCTCGTCGGGGGTGGGGCTTCTCCCATCACACATGTGGAGGGAGGTTTTCCAAGTGGCTCCTCTCTGGACGTGTTTCCACTCGCTCAGGTAACGCGACACTGGATCCCGTAACATGGTGATGTAATAGAAATTCCTGGAAGAAATCAGAGGGAAGAGGGTCCGTCAGTGGTTGACAACCACAGCTCTGGGATTCTGAACCTCCCTTGTGTTTATATCAGCACTGAGCCAACTGGCTCTTCTGCCAGATGTTCATGCGAGAGTGGCTGCCGGGATTTGCACCTATCAGGTCAATGTTCCCGTGTGTGCCTATTTCCATAAACAGGCACGGACCGGTTTTCAATACCATTTGTTGGGTATTTCCTCCCTGCTCGGTGTGGGGAGGGATGCGATGGAGGGGAATAGGTCATTCATTCATTAAGTGATTTCTTCACTGATAAATTACTACCGAAAGCAACGATATCTTATATTAAGAAAACACACCAAGGGTTTTTGAAGTTACTCCCCAACCAAAGTCTTATTTGATCCTTACAACAAACCTTTGTAGCAGATGTAGGACTATTTGATAGGGAAAAGTGCAAGGAGGCAAAGTGATTTGTCCAAGGTTGTGGGACTAAAATGGGCAAAGCCGGGAGCCAAGGCTCCTTAGTCTTGCCTGTTTACACTGCTATTCTGGATTGCAAGGTAGGTGGGGTTGGGGGACGATGTGTTGTATGTGGAGCCTGATATTTATTGAACACCTACTGTGTACGCAGAGCTATGACAGGTGATTTATGATACTAGCGCAGATAATCTTCAGCACAATTTCATAAAAGTTTCATTATCATAACTTTTTTTCTTTAAGGTTGAGACCATAAAGACCAAGCAAGGTGAAAATACAGACCAAGATCCTAGAACGAATTAATACTTGAACTGCAATGGAGTCTAGGCCTATTGATTTTAACACTTCTGTGCTTTTCTGTGTATTATATTGATATTTTAAAAACAAATATAATTAATATTTATTGAATGCCTATTTTTAAATATTTTTAAATGTTATTTTTGAGACAGAGAGAGAGAGAGAGAGAGAGAGAAAGAGAGACAGAGCACGAGCACAGGAGGAGCAAAGAGAGAGGGAGACACAGAATCTGAAGCAAGATCCAGGCTATGAGCTGTCAGCACAGAACCCAATGTGGGGCTTGAACCCACAAACCGTGAGATCATGACCTGAGCCGCAGTTGGATGCTCAACTGACTGAGCCACCCAGGACCCTTGAATGCTTATTAGTTGCAGGTACTGTGGTTATTATAAGCACAAGTCTTCTCTACTGGCATCAAATGGAACATTAGAAGAAACATATTTTTAAATGGTGAGCTTCAGAGTGATCCAGTAAAGATCAGGGTGCTTCTGGCTTAAAGGGGTAAGAGAAGTGTAGAGAAGTAAGAAGAGAATTAGAAAAGAAGACAGGTGAAGACACAACACAAAGCATTACAGGAAAGTAAATATTGATTAAAATGAGGAAAACCCTTCTCATGGTTTGAGCAGCCTCCCAGGAGAATGGGCCTCCCACTCATTCAGACCAGGAGTGACACTCAGATCTGCCCCTGAGCAGACAGATGGTCCTGGAGAGCTCGAAAAGGAAAACTGGGCTTCCCTTGGAAAAGCTAACCTGGATTTTTTTTTTTTTTAATTTTTATACCCAGCATACATTTTTAAAATTTTAATATTTAGTAAAAGCAATGACAGACATAAGGGCTTTGGGGGTGCAGTGCTTTTGGTGTTGCTTTTAAAAAGCAGTCAATGGGGTGACCGGGTGGCTCAGTCGGTTAAGCATCAGGCTTCAGCTCAGGTCATGATCTTGTGGTTCATGAGTTTGAGCCCCGTGTCGGGCTGTGCGCTGACAGCTCAGAGCCTGAAGCTTGCTACAGATTCTGTGTCTCTCTCTCTCTCTGCCCTTCCCCTGCTCTCTCTCTCACTCTCAAAAATAAATAAATATTAAAATAATTAAATAAAAAACAAATAGGAATAGATGAACTATAATATTTAAAACCTTTTTTTACTATATTCAGTTAGTGTAAATGTCTAGCCAGACAGTTTTGAGATGTGCTAATGAAACTACACTATCTTAAGGAATGCAAGCTTCTTCTTAAATCAGAAAGAGAAATGTATGCACACAACCACAGACAGGCCAGCCTGAGGCCTTGGTGTTGCCAATCACTATTTTACGTTACTCTGTTGTCTTTCGCTGTGACAGAATGACAATTCCATCAGTGGGAGAAAATTTCCTGAAAGGTCAGTAGGTAGCGCAGAAAACAACTTGATACAGCTTCTGGGCTCCACACGGAAATGTTGATGGCAAAGTTTTGTTCAGAGTGGGTATTACTTTGGTTGAATGCTGTAGGACATGTCATTATCTAATCCTGCTTTGGTTCTATCTCGGGACTTGTTATGTTTCCGTTTTAGAAGCAAAGACTGATTTTCTTTTCTTTTTTTTTTTAAAATTTTTTTTAATGTTTTATTTATTTCTAGGAGAGAGAGAGAGAGAGACAGCGTGAGCAGGGGAGGGTCAGAGAGAGAGGGAGTCACAGACTGAAACAGGCTCCAGGCTCTGAGCTGGCAGTCAGCACAGAGCCCGACGCGGGGCTCGAACCCACGAACTGCGAGATCATGACCTAAGCGAAAGTCGGATGCTTAACCGACTAAGCCACCCAGGCGCCCCTTAAAGACTGATTTTCATTTCACGAGACAATTGCATAATAAATATAGAAACCCAATAATGATGATAGTGACATAACTCATTAAGGATGCCAAACATATCAAGATGGAAGAATCTAAATCGGACAGATCTTTGTCGTGGGTCAAAGAAGACCACAAATGGAAAATTTATAATTTTCCTGCTAATTAGGCAAAACAGGAAACACACACACAAAAAAAGATTTAAGGAAAAAGCATGATGGGCATCAGTTGATAATTCTTAACCTTATTCATGTGTCTCAGAGTCAGCAACAATACAGATTTTTAAAATTATCATGGGAGCTGGAGTATTTTATGACCAAGAATTATAATGGTTTGTGACATAAAGGTTTAATTGGAACCTGCTCCTGAAATTTTAGTGGCTTTAGTCTCACTTGGGAAAACTAGCCATAGAATTCCTGGGGCCTTCATTCCACTGGAAATTTACATGGTCTCAAAGCTGACTGAAACTGACTTGGCTTTTGGTTTCAAATTTAACTGTATTCATTTTAACACCGCAGGTAACAATGACTAGCCAGGTTGTATGATGAGGTTTACATGAATAAAATAGGTCCCAAATGTCTGCAGGTTCCGCCAGCCAAATAGGTAACAGATCAATCTGTAAACAAAACTCTGACATCGAGACGCAAAAATGCACTACTAGGACATTTCCATTGACGGAGTACATAGCTGTCCCATCTCATGGTTCCAGAAAGGAGTGGTCCCCTAGCATTTCAGTATTGCTTTCGTCAGACATATTCTCATGTATGTGCCGTTGATTTGTTTAAATCCTGCCAAAGGAGTCCAGCTAGAAATTTAGAAAAATATTGAAAATAAAACAAGGGGTTGAAGAGCACTGAATCACTGGTAAAGACAAAACACGTAAAATGATCCATCAAAGCACTTTTTTTTAATCTCTCCTTTTTTTTTTTTTCATTTGCTTCTCTCCTTTCAGACAGAAAGCTACAAAGATCACTGTTGAAATGATATCTATGTCCAGGCCACACACCCATGTTCACTGTGTACAAGCTTTGCTCTGGTTTTATGAATCTCCTGCTCACTCCAAAACAACACGAACTCACTTTCTTCGGTTCTCCAGACCCCAAATTCGGTTTCTAGGGAGAAGTCTTAGAGGGTGCCGTGACTACTGAAATTCACAAGTTTCTTTTGTAGGCCTTACTTGTTCAACAGCACAATGGAAGGTAGAGCAGAGAACAGAGAAAGACCAGCGGCTCCTTAGCAAAGCTTGTTACGGCCACAGTGTGGAGGTCTTCATCCACTCTATCCTTCCTAACACACTCTCCTGAGCCTAGACAGAATGTCGTGTGTTTATACATCATCCTTGCAGGTGATCTCAGTTCCCCTCAGATTTTGGAAACACAAATAAGTAAACTACTATTTTCCTCCCTCATCTATCATTCATTCATTTGTTAATTCTGCCAGTCTGCCAATGTTAATCCAGCCATTTGTGTTTGCTAAGCATGGCATAGAGGGAGGGGAGGATGGGGAGGAGGCATCAGGACTCAGAGATTACCAACAGGTCACCCTCAAGGGGATCTCCAGCACCCGGTGATTTTGTTGCAGTGAAAGTATTGCTAACTACCATGGCAAGGGAATGTTCTACCAATCTCCTGGCACGAGAGCAATCTCTGAGACAGATAACTTTATTTGTCAGTGACAGTGTTCTGTCAGCAGGTCATCCGTTTGCCGCCTACTTCATCAAGAGTTTGGGTGAATTCATTTGAGAATGTCTGTAAAGCAATTGCAGCCCTTTAGAATTGTCATTCTTGGGCCCCAAGGTAACGATGGCAAATAAAGGGTGTGCTCAGGAAGATTAGGGAACAAGTCACCTTGGTTAGTTCAAGGATGATTTTAACTGATAATGATCGTAGGGGTCATCATGGCTGACTAAAGGTCAGAGCCACAGAACACACACTTTTCCATGGCTGCTTTAGAACCACTTGTGTGTCCTGCTTTGCTGTGAGGTAATCACATCAAACAATTCTAAACTCAGCACAGAGGCCTGACTGCCTTCCGTCAGTCATTGCCTTGTCTTTCGCTCCTTTGTGAACTGCTGCCTGGTCTTTTCTGGCCCAACTCAAGCCTTTTCTGGCCCAACTTCACCTTGCCTGAGTTTTCCAGTCTCTGGGGTTCACTGCACTACTCACTGCACTTTTAGCCTGCATATGAACATCTTGGTCACCTCTACCCTTTAATCTCCTTTTGGACAACTGGACTCAGGCCTCATGTCCCACAACCCCTCACACAAAGTCCTGCTCACAGCACATGTTCAATATGTGATGCTACGTAAAAGAAATGATCGTATGAGATTAAATGTATTTTTTATTTTATTATTATTATCTTTTAATGTTTTACTTATTTCTGAGAGAGAGAGAGAGAGAGAGAGAGAGACAGAGACAGTGTGAGCAGGGGAGGGTCAGGGAGAGAGGGAGATACAGAATCTGAAGCAGGCTCCAGGCTCTGAGCTAGCTGTCAGCACAGAGCCCGACGTGGGGCTTGAACCCACGAACCATGAGATCATGACCTGAGCCGAAGTCAGGCGCTTAACCGACAGAGCCACCCAGGCGCCCCTAAATGTGTTTTAATAACTAAGGTTAATATTGTTTTTGATAAATATGCCACTATCTTCTTTCTGAAAACAAATCCAATATTATTTTTGATTGTTTAAAATGTGTGAAAAGAGTAAAGAGATACATAAACTACGAATGTATCAAACATTTGATTGTGATGGTCCATGTGCAGAGAGAGGCAATCAACACAGACTTCGGGTAAAAATAGAGTGTTTCAAGCAACAGGTAATTAGTAGCAATGAGGTGGCTTTTTAAAAATGTTAAGCTTGCTAGTTTTCTTCCCTATTGCTTCAAAAACCTGTATTTCACCGAGCAGTTTATTGTATAATTGCTCATTTCTTTAATTAGCAAGCCAGTTAATTAACACACGCTTATTGAGGGTTTGTTATGTGTAAGGATCTGCTCTAGCAAATGTGGAGAATATAAAAAAAGAATAAAATGCCCTCAAGTATCGTGTGTTTAGTAAGGACGGTAGATTAGAAAAAGGCATTGTGTAGCAAGTTACGGACTAAGGAGTGAAAAGGCAATATTTAAGAGAATAGTTACGAATGTACAGAGAGCAGAGGGTCTAATGAGACCAGGAAGTTCATGCTGTGCATTTCACAAAAGGTTTGTTTAGTATCTGAATGAGTAAGGAATCATGGGCTCTGAATACAACTGTCTATTCCTCAAATGGGAAAAGTGTTGATTTAAGAAGACTCATTTAGCAACAGTGTTCAGTGTAGACAGAAGTAGGCAGAGCCAGGAGACATATTTGGTAGCTGTGGTGAAGGGCCAAAAGGGGGAAGAGCCCAGAACCATCGATGTGGATAAGGAAGAATCAGGGACAGATTCCTATCATGCACCCATCTGTCTTCCTTCCCCCCCTACCTCCACATTGCCAGCTTCCTCCAAACCACCTTTTCCTTTTCTGTATATTCTTCTGCCCTTTTACCTCACTCTTCCCTTCCAAGTTCCTAAATGAAAGAAGGCAGAGCCGGTATGCCCATCAGAATGGTGGAATGCGAGTCAACATCTCTGGAACCACCCTGCCTGTAGTGATTAAAAAATGTCAGTTTTATGAGGCTATCACTTGTCTGGCCATTGAAAACCTACAGAGAACCTACAAAATGCTATGTTCACGGAGGAGATTTAATACATGTATTTCTTCCACCACTAGATTAACCCCTGTGAAATCAAGCAACAAATTTAGTAGCTCCATGGTCCACAGTTCTGTGCATTCAGAAAAACCAAACCAAACCAAACCAAACCAAAACAAACAGCTCAAGTAGAAACCCCTGCAGCCAATCTTCTGTGATGTCCTCTGAGGAAGGTATTTCTACTCCCCTGAAACCTGTGCCACTCATGTTATCTTCATTCCAGTGACCAGTGACAGAACTATCCCTTGAACAGGTGTCTTGCCTTACTCATCTTGTATCGCTCGGAGCATATGATGCACGATCTTCGGCAACATGGATGTTCAGTTGTTCAATGTTTGTGGAATGAGTAAATATTTTATCAGCTACTGTCCCGGGGATCCTGAGAGTGACGTCCCTAGGAAACTGAACTTGCTGTCTGGACCGACCAAAGTTGCCCAGGCTAACGGTTTCTCTTAGCCTAGACCTTGTGAAATGTATGGGAAACAATCAATTTCTCCACCTTCCTCTCTCCGTACAGACTTTTCAGTGAGTCCTTCCTACCTGATCAAGGTTTGCCACAGCTCAGCATCTCACAAAGAACATCGTGAACAGTTGGAATGTGGACTTGGGGGTCATCTCACAGAGATCTTTGGTCCTCCCACGAGTGGTACAGACATCTAACAAACATCCTAAACATAAGCTGATGTGAGCATTTCCGAATACTGGAATTTAGCTCCCCTGCTGCCCTGCTGTACTGTGTGCTGGCGTCATTTTCCAAACGCTCAGAGTGGAATTAATTTCTTGACTCTCTTTAGAGCCGCACACTCATTATGGGCTACCCATTCTTCATTATCTCCGTAGAGTATTATCTGCATTATACTGTATCTGATAGGCGGAATGGTGGCAGTTAGAGCTTGGCAATCAGACTGCCCTTTGACACAGTGATGAAAAGGCCTTTTATTCCAGCCTTGAAAACAAATTAAGGAATTTAAGAATGATGTTCTAAGCAAATGGGAAATTGGGAACTCTGATTGTTAAGTATGGTAATAAAGAACTTTCGGAGGTTGACAATGGTGTGTGTCAGAGCGATTGGTTCCAAGGATGTCCAGTATTGTGATGAGAAAATGGAGACATGCACATGTGTTATCTT
>NW_027528362.1:1125539-1298383 GCF_008692635.1 Crocuta crocuta | reverse complement strand
TGCTAAGGCATTTTTTAAAATGTACTACCCAGAGATCTTGAGGCTTTTCAGTTGGTAAGATACAGGGGGCAGGAGTGCATGCAGCCCTCCCCTCAGGAGGAGAAGCACTTCTCATCACTTTTCTTGCTGGTGTACCTGATAACTTTGGAGGAAGAATACTTTCAGATGTAGCTGGTTTGGCTTGTTTTTTTTTTTTTTTTTTTTAAATCAGTGATTCCCCACCTTCCTCCAGTTAGAAATGCAATACATTGGAACACCTGGGTGGCTCAGTTGGTTAAGCATCTGACTTCAGCTCAGGTTATGATCTCACAGTTCATGGGTTCAAGCCTCGCATCAGGCTCTGTGTTGACAGTTCAGACCCTGGAGCCTGCTTCAGATTCTGTACCTCCCTTTCTCTCTGCCCCTCCCTCACTGTGTTCTCTCTCTCTCTCAAAAAAGAATAAAAAATTTTTAAAAATGAAATACAATATATTGATTTTCATGTCACTATAGAAAATATGAGCAATGCAGAAGAGCTAAAAAGAAAAAAATTAAAATTATGTATAAGCATTTCACTCAGATATAACCACAGATAGATATATACATTTCTTTCCTTACAGATTGAAGATCATAAGTGAGCATGATATTTTTGACGTGTATCTTTAGGTCGAAACTACAGAGTGAACACTTTTTCTATTTTATTTAGTATTTTTCTATAAGAGCGTAATATTCCAATTATAGAGGTGCCGTAATTTATGTGACTCATCTCCTGGTTTTGGACAATTAGGCTGATTCTGTTTGGAGGAGGATACGGTAAACAATAATCTGGTGAATATCTTAAGCCATAAATATTGATGCAGGGAATGTACTGCCAGGAGTAGAATTTTGAGTTAAGAGACTTGCCCCCCATTTTGCTGTCAAGATGCGACAATATAGCTGACCATCACGGTCATTGGAGAGGGCAAGGCGCTTCCACAAGGCCTGACATCAGGACGGCCTGTGAGCCAAGCGAGGGCTATGGAAGGTGCTCCTGGCTCTGCTCCTTCCCGGTTGGACCAGAACATTCACCAAAGATGGATGTTCAAGGACCCCCGGGATGGGTTTTCTGCCAGGGTGGTGTGGACAGTTCTTCCGAAAAGATTCGTTTATTTTGCACTTGACGAGCAGCTGGACTATCAAATTAGAAACTAGACATTTGCGGATTCCAATCCCACCCCTAGGACTGCAGCTATGTTAAAGCCGACATCTGGAGCCGAAAGATGGGGGTTCCTCACCCAATTACATTGGGGCCGGTCCTCCAAGAAACAGCCTCTTGAGAGGCAGAATTTCTGCAGCTTGTACGTGGCACCTAGCCTTAACTATGAGGAGCCACAAGACGGTACTAAAACAACCACACCAAAGCATGAAATAAGAAGCTTCCGGACCACACTGGTCATTTCTCAGTGACCATCAGCCCACCTTCCAACCTCCCCAGAGGAAGAGGTAGTATTTGTAAGTAAGATACAAGTTTAAGTCCTGGCCCATTGCTGCTTTATATTGACACGAACTAGGAGTCTCAGACTCACTAAAATGCCCTCGTTTTCGGGCGGTTGTCTAATTTGCTTGCACTTTCCCCCAAGCGGCCGCCGCAAGAATACATTTCAGGGCATGCATGTTCCAGGGGCTTGTTTCTTTGCTACCTTGCTGAGTACAGTTGCTTCCAGCACAGTTCCAAATGTGCCAGGCAGGGTCCTGCTCTCATGCATTATTCAGGCACCTCCGTGCTGATCTGGCTCAGCGGCGCCCTGCTCTGCGCTGCCTGGTGGGGATTTGGGCCGGAGGACGTCTCGGGGCGCTCGGCTCCGCAGAGCTGCGGTGTATGCGTGTGGGCAACCCCCTCAAGCCCGGAGCCGCCCCGGACTGAGATAAGGCCGGACTCCGGCTCTCTGGCAGCTCTAATCCCAGCCGGGCGAGGCGGAACACCAGACAGTACACCCAGATTGCGTTATGGGGCCGTGCGTGTTCTGCTGTGCTCTCTTCTTAGCTAATTTCCCAGACGCTTTTAGCGAAAGTGAGAATTACCCACGGTGGAGGCAACGAGGTGTTTCCATTGCAATTGTTTTGCTCCAGCCAATTTGGAGAGGAAAGGAAGTAAATTGGGATATTTAAGAGCAAGGCACGTGTTTCAATATTTAGGTTTGTATCTGACAGCTTTGATACACATTTTCCTAAAATATCATAAGAACTTAAGAAAAAAATCATCTCCGGCCAGATTTTGCTGTGCTCTTCCACAACAGATTCTTCTGAGTTAGGATTTTCCTAGACTCTGCTGTCAGGATTTGGCAATCATTTTAGGATATTTAACACGATCCCTGAGAGATCGCTGCTTGATTCCATCCCTTGCCAGGTCTCAAAGAAAGAATGACATGGACGTCGTCCGTCCCTCAGGCAATGATTAAGGAGCAATCTAGGTTAAAATATGCAGTTCCATGTGAAACAAATATTGATATTAATATTAATAATAATGGCTAACATTTATTGAGTGCCATCTATGTCCAAGTACAGTTTTAAGTGCTGGCTTTGCATTAACCAACTTAGTCATCAAAATAACCCTTTGAGTTAACAGGCTTTTAGATGATGTCCATGATTTCACCAGGCTCTCACAAAGAGAGTTCTGAGGGTCTTCTCTTCTAAGTGTCAGGCTGTCTTAGAGATGCAGTTAGTGACTCAATGCTGCAAAGGCCAGGCTTTGTTTAACTCAAAGCTCTAGAAGCAAAATGAGCATTTCGGGGTAGGAGGGTTTGTGTTCACCTGTGGGGTGGGCAGCACGAAATGAGGGTGAGGCAGTACACTGTAGGGTCGGGGGGCAGAGGGTTTATCTCAGCTCTGGAGCATATGGGATCAGAGGGTCCTCTAGACAGTTACCGCTTAGAAGTTCAGAAACAATTATCCTGACCTCAGCATGCACACAAAACGGCATGACAAATTTGTACCTGAGCTGCAGAGCCTAGTGGGAAAGACTGCAGCTGCATTCGGTTTTAAACACTCCTGAGGAATCTACAAGCCAGAAGACTGTAGTAATCTCAGGACAACAATGGATGGTTGGAAATAGCGGCACAAGAGAATTCCGATAAGGCAAAGCTCATGCAACGCCATAATTCTCTTCCTGGCTTTAACATAAGTCTTTTTTGAACACAATGCTACAAAATCTCAGAAATATGTCCAAAGGAGGCTGCTGGTTCCTGAAATTGGCTTTTACTTCGGAAGAGAAGATTCAAGAAAATACAAGTCAAGCTCTCCTCATTTGGACATAGCATGGATGCATAATTTCAAGCATGTTGGAAATGTCACCCAAGGTGCATTGGAAAGAGAATGGGTTTGAAGTCAGAAAGATCTGGACTTCAATTTTGGATCCACCTTCCCTTTGATGCGACCTGATTACATCTGGGGGCCTTGGTTTCCTCATCTATAGAGTGAGGGTATATACATGTTTATTCCATAGAGTTGAGGGATTAAAGTAATGATTGCGAAGGGTCCAGGAGTAGCTGATGCACCACAGCTCCTTAACAGAAGTGCATGCCCTCCTCTTTGACAGTTTTCCTTCTTCCATGATTATCAGAACCTCAGGAACTAGCCAAATACTGTCAAGTTTTAAATATTAAACAAGCTCAGGGCACCTGGGTGGCTCAATCGGTTAAGTGTCTGATTTGGGCTCAGGTCACCATCTTAACTGTTTTTGAGTTTGAGCCCCGCATCAGGCTCTGTGCTGACAGCTCAGAGCCTGGAACCTGCTTCAGATTTTGTCTCCTCCTCTCTCAGCCCCTCCCCAACTCATGCTCTGTCTCTCTCAAACATAAATAAACATAAAAATATTTAAGTATTAATCTGTGTTAATAATAAGAAAGAGAATGCTTCTGTATTTGTAAAACATGCTCACACTTTCCTCATCCATTATTTCATTTTATACTCAGTAAAAATTTATATCATAGTAGAATTTTCCATGTGAGGAAACTGACGTTCACAGATAGGAAAGGATAGTCCTGAGGTCAAACAACTCAGGTGCGCTGGTGGTAGGACTTCTCTTTTGATCCATCTTCAGCCACTATACTCATTTATTTGTTTATTTAAATATACTTTTTTTGCTATGTCTTTCATGCCAAACACTGTGCTAAGTTCTTGGCATATAACGTACACAAGACATGGCCTGACCTCAAGGAGTTGGCCACGTGGTCATCTCTGATGATCCTACACTATTGTGTTTTGCTCCAACGTAGTTGAGTTAGAAAGAAAACATGGAATTTGCACATTATTCTACAGTTTTGGAGGTTTCACTGCTGTGCATATTAGCTCATTTTCTCTCTGAAACACACCAAAAAGGGAGACCCAGAAGAAATAGGCAGAAATGCCAAGATACGGATATACCTTTAGGTAATATTTAAAGTTGTAGGAAAAAACCAGTCTAAAATAATAAAATTCTTCTTTCTAAGGAAGCAGTGGTGTGGACCTCAGTCTGGAGCCACACAATGTCTGATGGTCTCTCTTTCTGTGATGCCAGTGGCCACGGGTGATCATTTATTAGAGGATTGCAAAATGGCGAAATTCTATCATTTCTGCTTCATTTGTTAGCTACAATGCTTCTATAAGGAGAAACTTCCCCTTATCAACTATTTGCTCCCCCAAGGTATAGTTGATATAGGTAGGAAAGGTAAATGAATGTGTGAATCATGTTATCCATTGGTTTACAAAATAATAGGTTACTTTCCTAGAATCTTCCAGAGGGGCTTTTTAAAAAAAAAAAAAGTTGTTTGTTGGGGTGCCTGGGTGGCTCAGTCGGTTAAGCATCCGACTTTAGCTCAGGTCATGATCTCATGGTTCGTGGGTTCAAGCCCTGCGTTGGGCTCTGTGCTGACAGCTAGCTCAGAGCCTGGAGCCTGTTTCGGATTCTGTGTCTCCCTCTCTCTCTGACCCTCCCCTGTTCACGCTGTCTCTCTCTCTCACAAATATGAGAAAAAAACATTAAAAATTAAAAAAAATAAAAAATGTTTGTTATTTATTTTTCTATCATTGATAAGCTGTAAATCAAAGTAAATAAACATCAAAAAAATTTTAAAGGAGATGGCTGGGTGGTTCAGTCGTTTAAGTGTCTGACTTCGGTGCGGGTCATGATCTCATGGTTCATGGGATGGAGCCCCACATCGGGCTCTGTGCTGACAGCTTAGACCCTGGAGTCTGCTTCAGATTCTGTGTCTCCCCCTCTCATGCTCTGTCTCTGTCTCTCTCAAAAATAAACATTAAAAACAATAGGTTGTAAATCTAAACATATTTAGTGTGTTTCAAGACATTGCAGATATTATACTTCTTGATATTCAAATTATGTAATTTTTGGCCAGTAGGATCTTATTCAAGATGGATCCTGAGCTCCTCTGATATGATCCCTTACATCCCTAGAAGCCTTTTATGCATATTCTTAAAGCATCTTGAACATTGTAAAAGTTCCATATTAACAAAGACCAAAGAAGATGGGAGTTAGAGCTGGAAACGGGGCCACCATTCCTAAAGAACAAAGTGATTGCTGCCCAGCCCCTCCTCCTGCCCAGCCCGACTCTCTGAGTCCCCACCAGGCAATGTAACTGCCGCCTGTGCTAATTACCCCTGAGCGTTGAAGGGGAAGCAGACCAGACACCATCCTTAACTCTCCTATGTTCTATTTGGGCCCACACATCAGGGGTTTCCACTTTCATTTCTTTCTTCTCCGTTTCTTAAGTGCACGTGCGTGACATTTTCCTCTGTGCTTGAAACAACAGGCAGGGCGAGTGATTCGTTTGTGACTAGATGCCAATGTCACTCTACAAACTAATCTAGGAGAAACCAAATTATGCTGCAAGTAACAGGGAGCCCCTAATGAGGTTCTCTCCAAAATCCACTTATTCCCAATAGCAGCTTTAGTTCCTTCCAGAAGCCCAGCTTACCACGTGGACACTCAGTGGGACCCTCCGGCTGCGGTGAGCTCTGATGCACTGCTGTAATTCTGCCTAATTAATAAAGCAATGACAGAAATTTAGAAAAAGATATATGCATGAGAATTTAAATCTCCCAGGAAAAAAAATCAATTTGTTCTGTCTAAACTTTGCCTTGGGTGCTCCCTTTATCAAGTGTGGAGCACAGTGACCTTAAGTTGCAAATATTTTTCTTCAGGCATCATGGAAGCATCAGAGAGGTAATAGCTTTCAACATGCATTTCTTGGAGATTTAAAAACACTCAAATGAGGACACTTATTTCCCCACGTTGCTCTGCTATATGTAAATCAGAGAAAATAATCTTTAAAATGGTCAAAATAAATGTAGCTCGGGGCTGCTAGAGTTAGCTTTACCTTTGTGCAGTCAATACTTGGATTAAAAATCAGAAGCAGCAAGCCTCCAGAAGCAGAATTACACAACTGTAATGCCCTTGCTTGCGAACTTCCCTAAACATCCCCCTCTGCATTTATTATTTCTCTGGGTGATAAGAATCTGAGTTTAATAATCAGAGAAAAAGGAGGCGTCTCTCTTTTAAAAATGGACACCGCTCCCATCTCTGAGTCTTCCATTGAAATGGTGTGAAATATGCTGATGTTAATCTAAAATGAAAAACAATTCAAAGCCAAATAAATGCAAGCAAACAAATGTAACTGAAAAGAGAGAAATAAAAAAAAAATCAACCAAAAACATCAGCCTAAAAACTGCAGCTGAAAGTGGATCGTCAGTGTTTAGTTCAGCTCATTAGAGCCACAAGGGGGCTCTCAAATCTTTCCAAACACTAGGTAAGTGCTGAGAGCTGCTTTTCTAGTAATTAATTTCCACAAATCAATATTACCTTTTAACGTACACTACAGAGACAAGCTACAGACTTCTGACACTTTATGCTCAAGTTAAAGAGAGAATTTCCTATAAAAATTCTGGGGGCCTGTAGCCATTGAAAGTCAAAACCAGAATGAGTTGCACCTGTGATTTCCTGTGTCTGCTCTAGCATAAAAAATCCCAACACTGCACATTTCATCAAAGGTTAAAACTGAATTTGAAGCACCGTGTATATAATGGAATACATTGACCTCTGATGCATTTTTAAAGGCTGTCTGCTTCCTTCCACCACATCACACACCCCCAAAACATCCAAGGAGGCTGATACACAAAAGTTAAAACCCAGTGACCCTTTCCTGGGGCAGGTGGAAGTTGCTAGAGCCATTAGTTCTGGAGGTTTTCAGCTCCTGCTGAGAGTTTTATGGTGTCTTTGTATTTGCAGCCTACATCACAAAAGACACTTGCAAGGAAAGAGGGTATTTTCATTCTCTGTTAAGCTAGAAGATGGAGGTAGGGTCTGGGGCAAAAAAGGAGCTTTCCACAGCTAAGGACAGCCTGAAAACTCCGCTTTCTCCAAAGCTCTGGCAGAAAAGAATACCACCTATCACTCCTGCATCAGGCAAAATATGGGCATAGAACCGACGTGCTCCCCAAACATTCTATCAGATTCATTAAAATATCAAAATCATCTTTGTACGAACTCAGAAAGCCCCTCTGGGATTTGATATGAAATGGCTTCTGATAACAGCCCTCTCTCTAATGTAAGAGTCCCAGTGAAGGGTAAGGATTGGCATTAATTTTACTGCCATAGGGCAGGAGTGTTTCCATGGCAGCTGGGGGATGTGGACCTTCTTCTTCTGGACAGCTTCTTTCCTAGAACTGGCAATGCAAGGAGGCTGAGGGAGGGGGGGACATCAGATAGAACAGCTCACTTGTCCCTCTTGATCAGAGCTTCCACACGTTCATTTACTTCTGACATTAAGAATTACCATAGAGGGTCGCCTGGGTGGCTCAGCCAGTTGAGTGGCTGGCTCAGGTCATGATCTTACAGTTCTTGGGTGCAAGCCCTGCGTTGGGCTCTGCATTGACAGTGTGCAGCCTGCTTGGGATTCTCTCTCTCCTTTTCTCTCTTCCCCTTCCCCACTCATGCTTTCTGTCTCTCTCAAAAAAAAAAAAAAAAGAAAAAGAAAAACTTAAAAAAAGAGAATTATCATGGAGTAAATCCTGGTGTAGGAAGGCCAGTGTTCCGCATTTAAGTCGGGCACCCAAGAGATATGCTATGGAAAAACAAAGTTCTCTCTCATGAAATCCCATACTGCTTGGCATATGCTCCAAATGCATATTGAACTGAACTTTGATGTAAACTTTGTAGATTTTTACCTAGCACTTTCTGGAGTTAGTGCTTCCCCAGGTATTTTTTAAATTGAAGTATAATTGGCAGACAATACATTTGACCCATCCCTGGCACAGTTGAAAATCTGTGTATAATTTTTGACTCCCCCAATACTTTACTAATCGTTTATTGTTCACCAGAAGCCCTACTGATAACACAAACAGGTGATTGACACATATTCTGTGTGTTGTATGTGTTATATACTGTATTTTTATCATAAAGTCAGCTGGAGAAAACAAAGGTATTAAGAAAATCATAAGGAAGGGAAAATACATTTATAGTACTATTCACACATTTATTTTTACTTTTTAAATTTATTTCTTAAAGATTTTTTTTAATGTTTGCTTATTTTTGAAAGAGAGAGAGAGAGAGAGAGAGAAAGAGGGAGGGGCAGGGAGAAAGGGAGACAGTGAATCCCAAGTGGGCTTTGTGCTGCCAGCCAGATCCCAAAATGGGGCTCAAACTCAAAATTCATGAGATCATGACCTAAACCTAAAACAAGGGTCAGATGTATAACCGACTGATCCACCAGGCACCCCCATACATTTAGTTTTAAAAATCCACCTGTAAGTGGACCCATGCACTTCAAAGCCATGTTGTTCAAGGATAAACTGTATCATATTAGTTTCAGGTGTACAACATAGTGATTCAATATTTATATATATCATGAAATGCTCCATATGATAAGTGTAGTTATTGTTTGTCACCATACAAAGTTATCACAATATTATTGACTATATTCTATATGCTTTTCATCCCCATGATGTACTTATTTTATAGCTAGAGGCTTGTACTTCTTCATCTTCACCTATTTCATCCATCCCCACTAGTTTGTTCTCTGTATTTATGACTTTTGTTGTTGTTTGGGTCTGTTCTTTTTAAAATATATATTTCACATGTAAGCAAATCATACAGTATTTGTCTTTCTGTGCTTATTTCACTTAACATTATACCCTCTAGTTTCATCCATGTTGTCACAAATGGCAAAATCTAATCCTTTGTTATGGCTGAATAATATTTCCTTATGATATACATAACTCACAACCCCAATTTTATATGTATATATATCACACATCTTCTTTATCTATTCATCTAATGATGGATAGTTGGGCTGCTTCCATATCTTGGCTATTGTAAATAATGCTGCAATAAAGATAGGGGTGTATATATCTTTTGAATTAGTGTTTTCATTTTCTTTGGGTAAATATCCAGTAGCGGAATTGATGGATCATAAAGTAGTTCTATTTTTAATTTTTTGAGAAAATTCCACACCATTTTCCACAGTTGTTGCACCAATTTACATTCCTACCAACAGTGCATGAGGTTTATTTTTTCTTGCCAACATTTATAATTCCTTGTCCTTTAAAAAATTTTTTGAAAAAATATTTTTATTTATTTTTGAGGGACAGACAGAGACAGAGCATGTGCGGGGGAGGGGCAGAGAGGGAGGGAGACACAGAATCCGAAGGAGGCTCCAGGCTCTGAGCTGTCAGCACAAAGCCTGATGTGGGACTCAAACCCACATACCGTGAGATCATGACTTGAGCCAAAGTTGGATGCTCAACCCATGGAGCCACCCAGGAGCACCAATTTCTTGTCTTTTTGATTCTAGCCATTCTGACAGCTATGAAGTGATCTCTCACTGTGGTTTGTATTTGCATTTCTGTGATTCCCAGTTTAAGTAGCAACCGTCTCTCTTAATTTGCCTAAATAATTTCTTTTTGCAATTTCAAAAAGTGCATCCCAAGAGATCATGTTTTTTTCAGTTCTAATCCAGACTTCCGTTCAAATCCTTCTTCCTCACCACTTTGCACATTACTTTTATGCTGTCCCACATCTAACCCAGAATGCTTTCATTCATGCCACCTCTGAATGTTGACCTTCTCAAGGGATATCCTTTGTTAAAGCATTTTGGTCATGGGGCGCCTGGGTGGCTCAGTCGGTTAAGCGTCCAACTTCAGCTGAGGTCATGATCTCGGGGTTCATGGGTTCGATCCCCACGTCGGGCTCTGTGCTGACAGNCATTAGAGATGTTATGAGTTGAATTATGTCATCCCCAAAGATGTTGAAGTCCTAACCTCCAGTACTTGTGAATGTTACCTTATTTGGAAATCAGTTCTTTGTAGAGAATCAAGTTGAGGTCATTAGTGTCTCCAATATGGCTAATCCAATATGCCTGGTGTCCTTGGAAAGGGGAGATGTCTGGACACAGAGACATTGTAAAAGGAAGACAATGTGAAAACACAAAAGGAGAAGACAACCATCTACAAGCCAAGGAATGTCTGAACATACCAGAAGCTAGGATAAAGGCATGGAACAGATTCTCCTTCACACAACTCAGAAGGAATCAACTTTGCCAACACCTTGTTTTAGGCTTCTAGAATCCAGAACTATGAGACAATAAATTTCTGCTATTTTAGCCACACAGTATCTGGTACTTTTGTTACAGAAGCCCCGAGAAACTAATGCAAGAGAGATATTTATTAGAGAACACTGTGTAAGAACACAATGGTGGAGAAAGCACACACTAGCTATTCCATTAATAACCCTAGTTTTTCTCTCTATATATGAATGGACCATTAAAGTTTACTAAACATTTGAGGGAAAGAAATAAATAAACAGAATAAATGGAGGTGAGAAATAGGCAACTTAATCAACAAAGTGTATTCCTAAAAAGTTACTGCACCCATTAAATAAGAATAGGATAGAAGGAAAAAGAACATGAAAGAGTTCTTAGAAATTATTTATATTCATATATATTGGACCAAAAAAAATCAATAGATGGAATAAGTGATAGGCTTCAGGAAACCTGGTAGAAGGGGAGGGGGAAGTGTGAAAAATATGAGAAATTAAGAGACAAGAAAATGCATTCTATAGGTCCAATACCTGTCTACAAAAAATTTCCACTAGATAGTAAAGAAGGAACAAGAAATNCTGTCTTCGGATTTTGTATCTCCCTCTCTCTGACCCTCCCCTGATCATGCTGTCTCTATCTCTCTCTCAAAAATAAGTAAAACGCTTTTAAAAAAAAGCATTTTGGTCATGACCTGGGATTGAAGTTTAGTCTAAGGCTTGGGTGTACACACAATGGTCCTCAGCTTGGTCTTGACTCAGAGTCTTATGCTTCCAGAAGGCAGCTAGGACTGAGGAAGACCTTGTGAAGGAGGAGATCAAGCAATAAGGCGGTAGAAACAGATCCTTAACTGATCCCAGGGCATTCTATTTTTAGATAAATTCTGAGAGAAAATGATTTTAAAAATTGAATTTTCNGCACAGTCCTGTGGGATATAAATGAAATTTTAGAGCCCCCAAGATAAAGAGAAGTTCCCCAAAGCTTCCAGAGAAAAGGGATCTAAAGAGCTCTAAGATAAAATAAAAATTAAATTGCTAACAGTTTTCTTATCAGAATTCTGAATGCTAGAAACATTGGATCAGTGACTTCANGCTAGGACTGAGGAAGACCTTGTGAAGGAGGAGATCAAGCAATAAGGCGGTAGAAACAGATCCTTAACTGATCCCAGGGCATTCTATTTTTAGATAAAGATTATCTAGTCCAATGTAAGTATATTTTTCAAAATACATTTTGACCTGTGTACTTAAAATCACTGAAGGTCATAAAAAGATAGAATTCCCTACCTCTAAGCAGAAGGCAAACATAGTCTGCATGTTTGTGCCCCACCCGAATTCATATGTTGAAATTATAACCCCCCCCCATTAGTGTTATGTGGAAACTAATTTGACAATAAACTATTTGTAAAAAAAAAAAAATTAAAATTAAAAAAAAAAAGAAATTATAACCCCCAATGAGATGGGATTAGAATGAAGGGCCTTTGAGAGGTGACTAGGTTTAGATGAGATTGGGAGAGTGGAGCTCCCACAATGGGATCAGTGCTCTCATAAGAATGAAGAGACTAGAGCTTGCCCTCTCTTCCTTGTGAGGATACAAGGAGACAGTTGTATGTAAAGCAGGAAGAAGGTCCTTACCAGACACCAAACTGACACTCTGGTCTTGAACTTCCCAGCCTCCAGAACTATGAGAAATGAATTCCTGTTGGTTAAGCCACCTAGTCTATGGTATCTCATTATAATGCCCAAACTGACCAAGAGAGCAAAGGTTGGTGTTTTATTTATTTATTTATTTATTTATTTTTGAGAGACAGAGAGACAGAGCGTTAGCAGGAGAAGGGCAGAGAGAGAAAGGGACACAGAATNAAATTCTGAGAGAAAATGATTTTAAAAATTGAATTTTCTACCTAGTCAAACTATCAATTAACTGTGGAATAAAAATACTGATAAGCTCAGAATATCTATTTCTTCTACACTTTCTGGAAAGAAAAAAAAACTATATTCTAGAAAATATCCCAACATAAGTACAAAGAAATCCCTGAAAAAGAGGTGGTATCTATGACACTGGAATTAATAGTCCATAGGGGAAAGATTTACTGGATAGTAACTCAGATATGTCTATAAAAAGAGGAAAGTGAAGTGAGAGAAAAGTTATTTTCTTTAAAAAATAACAAGATTCATAGATTTAATATTTTAGATAATAATGATGAAAGAGGCATAGAATTCTTCTCTCCACAAGATAAAAGAAGGACAATTGGCAATTCAGGGAAAAACAAAAAGCTGAAAGAGAAAGTCACAACAATATGTGAAGCAAACTAAACAATATTTTAAGGACTAAATGGAATGCATGAAAGGAGGATCCATTTGGCTTGGTGTGGTTTGGGAGAACCAGTATACATTTCCTTTTTTGTGAGTCCAATCATGCACCATTTGTAAATATTTACATGGTCACATTAGGCATGTTGTTTATTGGCTTTTTAATTTCTAATTTTTTCTCATTTTATTNACTGTGAGAGCATGACCTGAGCCAAAGTCAGCCACTTAACTGACTGAGCCACCCAGGCACCCCCAAAGGTTGGTGTTTTAGAGAAAATAAGGGAAATATTTCTCTACCATACTTCTCTCAAAGAACATCCATTGCAATATACCTGACCATGCTAAAACCTGCTTTCTAAATAAATTAAATGACTACATGATCTGTCATGATAGGCTGGGGTTGGGGCTGAGATTTTGCAAGATTGGTCTTTCTCAANGTTGGTTTACATATAACACCCAGTGCTCATCCCAACAAGTGCCCTCCTCCATGTACATGAGCCCCCTTCCACTCTCCCCCACCCTCCCTCAGCCCTCAGTCTGTAATTTCTAATTTTTAGAATCATCTTACAGAATAAGTTCAGAAGCCTATGTTTCACGGAAGGCCAGAATGCAAATATTCATAAAAGCCTTACAAAATGAAGGTAAGGCCAAAGATGTTGAAGGTGGAGTGAACTGAGGGGGCACACGTGGAATTAAATGTGCCTTAATCTTCTCATTTTCCGTAAGGGAGAGTCAACAGAACGCTCTGCAACAGAGAAAGAAATAGACGTTTATACGCTGAGTAATGAACTCTTATTGAGCCCCTACATAGCAGAGGCAGGGGTAGAAGCAGTACATCAGTAAAGAGGCTGTGGTCCCGGGTCTCATTCGCTATTGCGCAACGACACCATCAGTGACAGAGTATGTGTGGTGTATACCATTCTTGGGAAGGAGAGTTGCGTGTTGATGCCTTTCCCCACCCTTGCATTCAGTCCAAATTACATGGGAGAGGTTCTCTTAATGTCGGATGTAGAGTCCACACTGTAACTTTTTTTCTGTGTTTTTTGTTTGTTTTTGTTTTGTTTGTTTCTTTCCCGTTTTTGCATTTATGTCTTTTTCTCAGATCCTAGGGTAGCTGTGGATTAGGTAAAACTGCAGGCATGCCATTAGTTTTCTGGAAGTAAATTGTAAATTTATCTTGATAGCCAGCTAGCTTCAGAACCAATGACATTATATATAGTTCCTCTACCTGGCCAGATAAAAGATTAGAGACCAGACAGGGCTGATCTCACAGGGACTGTGATCAGAGAACAAGACCAGAAGGAAACAGGCCCTGAGTCCTAAGAAACTCTAAAGATAAGAAGCTGATAACCCTATACCAGATTCCTTCAGGTTCAAATCTGCAGGAGTCACTCAAAACATGAAATCTTCCAGCAAATCCTAAATTAGAGTGTCAGAGATATGCCTTGACTGTCCAACATCAATGCTTAAGAGATGTGTGTGTGTGTGTGTTCACTTTTAAATACAAAGATAATTCCTCATATTCAGAAGGAGAAAAGACACCCTATATGATACTGCGATTTGTAATTAGAAATATATATTTGGCGTTCATCTAGTTCCTGGCACAGAGCTCTTAAATCCTTGGAATTTCCTGAAGTGATGAGAGCCTTAAATGTGCCTTTTGTTTTGCTAGTGAGGCTACTGTTGGAAAGCTTCTAGGTAACCTAAGGATTGGAGAACAAACCATGTGAGTAGTTCCATCTGGAGCCTTCAGTTCCAAACGTGACCACTGGGGAGGAGAGAGGGGCTGGAGATTGAGTTTGATCACCAATGGCCAATCATCTAATCAATCATGCTTATGTAACGAAACCACCAAAAAACAAATAAAAATAAAAAAGAAGAGGGTTCTGAGAGCTTCTGGTGTTGGTGAACCTGTGGAGACAGGCGGAGAGTGGTGTCTTAGAAAGATCAGAGAACTTTGCATGCTTTCCCCACACTTTGCCCTATGCATCTCTTACATCTGACAGCTCCCAAGAGTCATATCCTTTTATAATAAACTGGTGATCTAGTAAGTAAAATATTTCTCTGAGTTCTCTGACCCTTTCTAGCAAATTCATTGAACCCAAGGGAAACTCTAATTTGTATCCAGTTGCTCAAAAGCATGGGTAACAACCTGGGCTTGCAACTGGTATCTGAAGAGTGGGTGGTGGGGTAGGGGAGCAGTCTTGTAGGACTAAGTCCTTATCCTGTGGGATATGATGCTATCTCCAGGTGGGTAATTCCAGAATTGAGTTGAATTGTAGGGCACCCAGCTGGTGTCAGAGAATTGCTTGGTGGTGTGGGAAAACTCTCCATACATAGTAATTGATATTAGAATTATACCATGACTGGTTGACAACTTCATAATGATCAGAGCCTCACCTAAGAGTTGGAAGTAACCAATATCTCAAGGCTTGAAGAATAAAAGGTTAGCAAGCTGACAATTGTTAGAAGGCAAACTGCCCTTCTATGCAAACTTCACTGTTCTTATGTGCTAGTGAGAAGGAAAAAAATGTTGAAAGGTTAGTTTTAAGATTCAACTTCAAGATTCTTCTCAGGAAAAGATCTGCTCTAGCTTTGTGGAAGCATCATAATACAGGCTTGCAGGGGAATATTGGCCAGCAGAAAATTTCTGGTGGCAGAATGGTTGAAAGATCTGGAGAACAGAGATGACTAATATTAACTCTTAAATTTATCCCTTGCGATTCTGTATTGTTAGCCCTCCTTGCCACCCCTGAACCATTAGTAAAGTCTGGCATAAAAACAATCATCTTTTTTTATGTTTTATTTATTTTTGAGAGAGAGAGAGAGAGAGACAGCATGAGCAGGGGAGGGTCAGAGAGAGAGGGAGACACAGAATCTGAAGCAGGTTCCAGGCTCTGAGCTAGCTGTCAGCACAGAACCTGACGTGGGGCTCGAACCCACGAACCGTGAGATCATGACCTGAGCCGAAGTCGGACGCCCAACGGACTGAGCCACCCAGGTGCCCCACAAACAATCATCTTGTGCAGGTATCAGATTGGGGCAATCCGGGACAAGAGGCTGAGTTCTTTCTTTAGTTGAGCCAGGATTGGAATGCCACTGAATTCAGGCTGTCAGAGCCAAAGGTGACCTTGAAAAGGAATGACATTCTCTGAGTGCCTAGAAAACTTGGGGAAGGATATGTGCTTTCCTGCCTGTCTCCCAGATCCTGATTCCAGTAGTATGAACCCATCCCCCCTGGTAGAACCCAGAGTTACTCCCCAATCATGTGCACTCTCTGACCAAGATTCCCCATTACCTAAGTCAATTCTGAGCATATTCTTTTTGGTCTAATAGAAATTGAGTCTTCTAGCTTGGCTGTGATTTAGCCTTGAGACCCAGGGGTTCCTGGTCCGTCCATACTTCCATCTTGAATTTCAAGCTTTGATATTCTTCATATTTTAAACAAGGCTTTCTTTGGGTGTAAAAAGACTAAATTACAGTGGTAGGTACAAATGGTTATTTATTATATGTGTTCAAATTTCTAATTTGTTTTTAATGAGGTCTCCTATTCATGTTTTTTATTCATTAATTCACTCAGTAGATGCTTACATCCTACTAAGTTGCAGCCACTATATGTTATAGCCTATAAAGTAATTGCACCTTTTTGTACATTGTAACAAGTGTATTTGCTTCCCAATATAAAAAAACAAGTTGAATAATATTAAGCTTTTCTTTGGTATTCTTTTTACAAGTAACGGCATTTTTCCTATTTACACAGAGCTCCAGACATTTATTGAACATTTTCCAATGATTCTCTAACACTCCAGCCAAGTGGGTAAAAAAGAATTGCTATTCTGATTCTAAGATGATTTAGGAACAGAGCCCAAATCATATCAGAAGTAGAAAAGCCCTTTAAAAATAGGACTGTTCTCTCTGGGTTCCTCTTTGCCACAGCAGAGCCGTGCAGGGTCTCGTGATGATGTCTTACCACTCCCTAGCCAACATGCTGAAGACATTTCCTTTGTGCCCCAAGGTAAGTAGCAGGAATGGCTTTTCATTTCTGCTTTTGGTTTTACACCATTTAAAAAAAAATGCTCATTCTGCTTCATTAACAAGAAAAAGATTCACACTGTCTAGGGGCCTGCTGCTTCTTCATACAGAACATTCTTTCCTTATCACCTGTCCCTAAACAGACCCAATGGAGTGGGAGATCTCTAGAGAATTCGTTTTTGGATGGCCCCTATTATTAGTACTTAGAGTATTGTTCACAGCACAGAGGCCTATAATTAAGCGGCAGGAAAACCTGAATTGTAATTGCTCATTTTTGACTAACACAAGTAATAGAAAAATTGCCTAGGCTCTTTAGCTACACGTTTGTTGTTATTTCGTTTTGTGTTTCACGGACAGCTTCCCATGAAGTAAAGGCAGAGCAGATTCCCTTACCCCAAAACACACGCCCAAGCAAATTCCCCCAAGTTAGGGCAACTGAGATTTCTCTCTATTTCAACTTAACAATTATTCCATTTTTAACATCATCCTAAGATTTGCTCATTAGCCAAAATCCAAGCCGTGACACCACTTACTTGAACAAATTATTTAACCTTTCTGAGCTTTACTTTCCTTGTGTCTAAATGGTGATAAAAATAGTACCAAGCTCACAGGGTTTCCTGTGAAGATTCAGTGAGATACAATATGGAAAAAATCTTGGCACAAAGCCCATCCCATAATAAGCATCAATTGAAGGTCGGCTATTCTCATCATTGACAAAATTTTAGGATGAATAATAATAATAATAACAATAGATGAAAACAACCCATGCAAGTACCTTTCATGGAGCACTTCCATATGCCTGGCGAGGGGAGGAAATGGGTCTGCATCTTCCTTTTCAATTCTATGTATTTTTCTCCCTCACTGATGGAAGGAGAGAGGATTTCTAATAAATTGATTTGAGTCTAGAACATGATGGAGCCATGCTTTCCTGATAACAAGGGCTACCAGACCTTCCGAAGAAGCCACCATGGGGAGACCACCCCCTATTTGCTTTCCTCCTGTGAGGGAGCTGTGGTGTCTCACTGTGGCCTCCAGATATAAAACCCATTCCCCAAATTAGCTTTGACCTAGCTTCAGCCTTGCAGGGTATTGGATGCCATCTCAGTCCTTAATCAAGAGGAATGTTGAGTCCCACTTGGCATTTCGTCCCTGGTCAGGAACCCCAACTGTAGCATTCTTGTGTGCTGGCCATGATACTATCCTAATTAATGGTACCATGATCTCATTCAGAATCCCTGGCTCCAGGCGCTATGACAAGCTCTTTGGAAATGTGACCTCATGAAAGCTCCTCAGGGAGGAAGGCGTCATTATCCTCAGCTTCCAGAAGACCACGCCAGGTTTAGGGAGGTTACAGCTTCTGTCCCAGAGCTGCTATGTGTTAGAGTCAGCATGTAAATCCAGGCCTGTTTGACTGCGAAGCCAGTGCCTGTCTTATTCAGTGCTGCCTCGTACGTGCTAGGTATTAATAATTAGTGCCAGCGATACCATGATAATTAAAACACTGTCTTACCTTCACAGAGCTTATGGTCAAGTCTGGAAGTTCAGGGTCAGTACTGCCCCACCAAGTGTGGTCTGCAGATCCCTGGATACATGACTTGACCTACTTCTTAATGAGCAGGTTCCTAGCTCCTGTCTTAATTCACTCAGGCTGCTGCAACAAAAATATCCTAGACTGGGGGGCTTAAACCTAAGCATTTATTTCTCATAGTTCTGGAGGCTGGGAAGTTCAAGATCAAGGTACTGGCAGATTCAATGTCTGGTGAGGGCCCTCTTACTGGTTCATAGGTGGCTGTCTTCTCACTGTGACCTCACAGGGCAGAGGGGATAATAGAGCTCTCTGGCATCTTTTCTTATAAGGGCACTAATTCCATTCATGAGGGTTCCACCTTCATGACCTAATCACGTCCCAAAGGCCCACCTCCTGTTTCACCACATTGGGGTCTACATTTCCACATATGAATTTGGGGGCTAGATTTAAACATTGAGTCCATCATACTGCTCTTCTCTTAATTATGCTGAATTAGAGTCGCTCTGAGGCAGATCTGAGGATTCTGCATTTTTTAAAAAGGTGTCACCAGGTGATTCTTAAAGTAATTAAAAGTTGAAAACTACTAGTTTTAAATTTAAAAGCAAAAGACAAGACAGACTAAGAAATAGCCTGTTCCTAGGAAATTCTCCTAAAACATTCATCCATAAGGGTGTTCTTTTCAAATTCTTAGCCTGAATAGTTTCTGGGGTTGCTTAAATCCACCAAACATAATTCTTAGTTAGGAAGAATCATGTTAGCATCGGATTACAATAAAAATTTTATTACTAGGCTTCACTTTAAAAAAAAGAGGACATTATTACAGGGCTAACAAGGACCATTACTCAAGCGTGATGAATGCAAAATCAGAGGTTCAAGAGCTTTTTTTCCTTGAGTCTAAAATATTAAGCCAATAGCTCAAATGGTTAGAGGTGAAACTGTAAATTCTGCCCAGAGTAGCATGTATTTTGTTTTGCTCGTGTGTGTGTGTGTGCGTGCGTGCAAGCACACGTGTGCACGCACAGTTTAAAAGAGAGGAATGATCTCAGCTTAGGAAAACTTCTCTTCTCTCTTCTCTTCTCCCATCCCATCTGCACGTTGCAGAAGCCTGGCTGGGCTCCCTTCCTCAGCGCCCATGGACCACTGCCTTCACATGAATCACCATAATCACTTCTCACAATAACTTCTACTCAAAATCAGTAACAGGCTCCTGAAAAAAGTCCCACTTCTTACTCTGACATGCAAAATTCTCCACAATCTGGGATCCTCCGCCTTTTTTTTTCTTAGAATGTACTTCTTTTCAAAATAAAGCTTCCTCAAGGTGTTGACCTACTTAAGATGCTCCATTCCCATAACTATGCTTTCTCTTTTGCCTTTTCTCCCACAAGTGCTGAGTCAGAAGGAACAGGCTCGGTTGTATGCAATAACAAAACAACCCCTGAGTCCCAGTGGCTTAAAACAACAAAGGCTTCTTAATTTCTTTTTTGCAAGTCAGGTGTCTCATGAATGAGCACAGGGCTGGCCTCCTCGGACACACTGTAGTCAGCAGGTGGGGTGGCCATTTTCAGCACTGCCAGTTCCCATGCCAGAGGATAAAGACAGCTTGGGGAGACTCACATTGGCAGTTAAATGCTTTGACCTGCAGGTGACACACGTCACTTTTTCTCTCCGCTCATTCATCAGAACTAGTCATGTGGTCCCACCCAACCACAGTGAAATCAGGACGTACAACCCCATCAGTGGCTCAAATGGGAAAAATATCAGTAAATAGCATTCATGAAAAGCTGAAATATTTTTTCAGATCCCATCAGTACTAAAGGCTGAGCTCAAATACCTCCTCTGATGCTTTTCCCACAGAGCCCGGCTGGATGAGAGCAGAGTTTCCCCCCCACCCCCACTTTACTTAGAACTTGTATTTTGTTCCATTGATTTGGCATGGCCAAATCGAAAAGAATTATGTGACTATTTCATACACATATGTCTTATCTCTTCTGAGGCCAGAAACTATCTTTTTGTAAATCATTTATCTGATGTATCATAGTTAAGATAACATAATAGATGTTTAAGAGTATATTTAGGCAATGATTATTTTTCTAAATTACATTTAAATTATAGCATCTATCCTACCAAATTTTCACTCTGTGCCTCTCTACACTGGAGCTTTGAACCCCTAGTTTACCCAGTTTAAATCTTATAACAATCATTTCAAATACTGTATCTTTAGTTGCTGGTTTTGCCCAGGACACATATTTTATCACTCATGAGATGCTTTCTAATGTTTTGTATGTATCCCAGACACACAGGACAGTGACTGACAAATAACATACACCCAGTAAGTTCTTGTTGAACAATTCATTCTATGTTCAAAATGACCCTGAAAGAACATATCCCCATTTTACCGATGAAGAAATGGGTTGAGGCTTAGGGAAGTCTGGCAAACAATATGCAGTACAGTATTCTTAAACAAACAAAATAAAGCTTCTTTTCTCAAAACCGTTAAAAAGATATTGTTCTGATTTAGGATGCCACTGATATTTCTAAAACTTTTATTTATTCTTGAGAGAGTGCAAGTTGGGGAAGGACAGAGAGAGGCACAGAGGATCTGAAGCAGGCTCTGTGCTGATAGCAGCAAGCCGATGTGGGGCTTGAACTAATGAACCATCAGATCATGACTTGAGCTGAAGTCAGACCCTCAGCTGACTGAGCCGCCCAGATGCCCTGATATTTTTAAAACTTCTAAGTTCTTACTTTGGCTGAGTTCTTGATGGTGATCAAGAGAAGCCAACTCTGTGGAGTTAGGCAGGAAAATAAAACGGGGGGTGGGGGAGAAGGAAGGATAGAAAGCCTGTAAAAATGATGACCTGACCTCATTGACACGTTCAGAAAGGAAAAGTGGGCTCTCAAGGAAGCAATGCCTAGGTGCGGGCCCACAGTAAGAAGTCTGCTGAGGAAACCGTTCCCCGTACCCTTCCCACTGGCCCCTGGCTCCCCAGCTTTGGGACTTTGCACTCAGCTGTAACTGTCTTCACTCTCCTCACACCTGTGAGCCACTTCCTCAACAACTGACTGGCTGATGCAAGCCTGGATGAGCCTTCTCACATGTTTGTGTCATCGATGCCCAATGGTACAAGATGGGACCCTGCCATTCTCTACCTTGGGAATCCCCCAAATAAGAAGAGCAGTCAGTGAATCAAATGGCAAATTTCCAACAGTTAGGTGGAGTCAATCAGACCCCAAGAGCTGGATTGACATTCCTGACCTCAGATCCAAACGATAAGACCAACACTTGCATTAGACACAAGAGTAGAGGAGGGCTTCCCCAGACATGATCCCTGAGGGACAGGCAGAATTGCTACTCTCATTCCACAATGAGAACATGAGTCAGGTAGGTCATCTGACTAGAAACTGCGGAGGCAGAGCCTAAATTCATGTTTTCCTTTCTGCAGATACTGTGTTCAGTTTACTGCATTATGCTACAATTCAATCTAGATTAAAATTCAAAGAAGACTGAAAAATTATTTATAAAAGTTAGAACCAAGTTTTATTCATTTAAAACATTGCTTCCCAACTTCTTCCATGGAATGGCACATGTAGAAAAGAGTCATTACTGTGCAGCCATCTGGGATAAAATGGATGAGGCTGGTTAGGGCCAGACCATCTCAGACTCCATAGTATAGACACTAAAAACAATCATGGAGAAGCAGAGTATCAACCGAGGTATCTGAGAGTATAATACTAACTGATATAGTCCATGGGCAGGGATAGTTCCCCAAACATGGACTTATTATCTACCATGGGCCAAAGTGAGTAGTCAGGGAAGGGCAAAAACAGGTCAACATGCATGAAGAGCTCAGATTTTCAGAGGAGACACCAAAATGTAAGCAGAAAACTAAAATGCAGTGTGACACAGCCACAAGGCAAGGGATACCGGCAGCCACCAGATGCTGGGAAAAGCAAGGAGTATATTCTTCCCTTGAGTCTGAGCAGAGACGGCAGCCCAGCCAACACCTTGGTATGGATCCACTGATACTGTTTTCAGATATCTGGTATCTAGATCTGTGAAAGAATAAATTTCCGTTATTTTTAGCTGCTAAATTTGTGATAATATGTTTTGTTGTCAATTTGGGAATGACTTTGCTCAAAATCTCCTTCTCTGTAGGGGCTGGGTTAGAGTTCTGCAAAGTAAATTAATTATGTGAGATTTGGAGTTGAAACCGAGGCAGATTTACACTCTGAAGGGCATCATTGGTTAGGAGCTTGAGACATGTGCAGAGGTGTGGGCAGTCTCTCCTGTGGTCCTTCTCATCCACTCTGCACCTACATCTTGGTCCTGACAGTGGTGCTGCTGACTGACACTACCGCCAGACCCACACTGCATGGGGACTCACAGGAACAATAGCCATGAGTAGTCAGGAGCCTTCCATAGGCTTTGGACACCACCAACTCATGGCCCCACTGTGTCAACTGCTTGTGCCTACCTTCAGATCTCCTTGCAAGCTTTGACAATATTAACCCATACCAAGACTAACCAGTGATTTTTCCTTTGATTTTCCAATTCTTTTTCATTTTTTTTTAAATTTTGGAAAGAGAGAGAGAAAGTGAGTGCACAGGAGCAGAATTTTCCAATTCTCTTTTTCATTTTTTTTTTTTTTTTTAATTTTGGAAAGAGAGAGAGAGAGTGAGCGAGAGAGAGGGAGAGCATCTTAAGCAGGCTCCGTGCTGTCAGTGCCTGATGTGGGGCTTGATTCCACGATCATGAGATCATGATCTGAGCTGAAACTGAAAGTTGTTGCTCAACCAACTGAGCCACCCAGATGCTCCTAAAATTCTCCTTTTCAGACCTTCACTTTCCTAGCTTCTGTCACAGTTGTGAAAGTTCTTATTGCTACAGTAAATTCCTTACTGTGCATACCAGTTTACTTCCCTGATTGAGTCCTCATTGATCCACACGTGTGAGCCGAGCTAGGCCTTAGCCCAATGTGCTTAGAAAGAGGGGAAGGATGTTAGCAAAGGTACAAGATGAAAGAGCTAGGGAGGGCCGAGCGCAGTGACTGGGTGTGGTGGTTGAAAGAAAAGAGAGAAGGTTTGGCTGGCTCCTGGGCTTCCAGTTTGGGAATGGGGTTGCTGGTAATAGTTTTCTAGATTTGCCATAATAAAGTACCAGACTGAGAGGCTCAGACAACAGAAATTTATTGTCTGGCAGTTTGGAAGCCAGAAGTCTGGGCTATGCTCCCTCTGAAGGTGCTGGGGAAGGATCTGTTCTAGGCTTCTCTCCCAGCTTCTGGTGTTTTGTTGGCTCTCTTTGATATTTCTTGCCTCGTGGATGCATTACCCCAATCTCTGCCTTCAGTTCACATGGCATGTTCCCTGTGTGCATGTCTGTGTCCAAATTTCCCCTTTTTATCAAGACACCAGTTACATTGAATCAGGAGCCCACCCTACCCCAGGATGACCTCATTTTAACTAATTACATCTGCAAGATATCTATGTCCAAACAAGCCACATTCTGAGATACTGGGGTTAGGATTTCAACATATGAATTTTAGGGGACATAATTTAACCCATACTAGGAGGATCATGACTCAATGAGGAATTTAGGTAGATGGGAGAAGACAGAGTTCCATTTCTGACATAATTGTCAAAACAACCATCGTCTTCTTGGGTGCTTGCTGGTGCCAAGAACTGTGTTCAGTTTTTCATGAGTTTAGCTAGCTTATTCTTCCCAAGTGATTCTTAACAAATGATTGAAATTGGCACTTGCACTTTCCAGAGGCTTAGAAATCAAACTGTAGGGAGTTGAAGTCATTTGGACAAGGTCACACAGCTAAAATGGAGTAGATGAACCCAGATATTTCTGACCCAGAACCTTTGGTCTTAAACTCTATGATATTCTGCCTGCAGAATGTAAGAGGGGATCTAGTAGCCAACTGGTGCAGGTGAAGATATAAGTTTGGCAAATAGTAGCTTAGAAGAAGCTTGGATGTCCTAGAGTCTGTCCAAATCTAAGAATATAACTGAACAATTATAACCTGCAATTGAATACCCAATATCCAACGGATTCAGAGTTGTTTTATCCTCTGTGTACATCAATCCATTCAGTTAACTAAGACTACACTTACGATCTGATAACCAGGAAGACTGAAGGTGCAGTGAATGTTTTACTGGTATTGATTTTTTCCCCCATGATCTGGGTAGAGATTCTGTAATATTTGTTTTAATATGCTCCCCCCCACAAACCAGGATTATTATGGCTCTACCTTGACTCAATCCTAATAGTCTTTTCAATTTCAACTGAAATGCCACTTTCCCAGGAAAGTCTTCTCTTATCTTCTCCCCAAATAAAGCAGGAGGCTGTGATGGGTGGCCCCCATGTAACACAAATCTACCTGATCTTGATTCTACCATGTTTCATGTTAATGGCTTATTTAGTTATGAGTTGCTGTTAGAAGACCATATGATCAGTGACAAAAGGGGCTGGCTACATTCTGTTTCCATTATGCCTGTAATACCTGGCATATCTTAATAACGTTTCCATTAATTGAACTTTGATTATATATAATAAATTAATTGAACTTTGATTATTCATTGTTGTGAGACTTGGAGACCTTTCAGAAACGTTTTATGAGAATGTGTTGGTTCCACCCACGGATATTCTCTGGGTGAATTTATAGTGACCTGTTTGCTTATGTGTCCTTGTTACTTTCCACACCAATTACAAGGTGAAGTCAATCCCTCTGGCAGCCATGGGCCGTAATGAACAAGTGGTAGTGGCACCTACAATTCCAGGTATTTGTCAGGAAGCATAAATACTTGATAAAAGCTCTGAAGTAGAATTTGTGGAACGTTGCTTTGAAGATAACCGTAAACTGGATTACCGTAACTACATCCGTAACTACATACCGTAAACTACATCCTTGGGTTAGAATGCAGTAGTACATTCTTGCATACCTAGAACAAAATTGCATGGCTTCTTATAGAATTTCATTAGCAAACATCACTTGGATATAAAGGTAACACTGTAACAACATTGTAGTCTTTCTAACGCTTTTGAACTCAGTAAGATTCACCAGAAAAATATTTTTGAGGGTACTGGTCACTATATTGCTTTGTGACCTCTTGTTCGTGACCCGTGGAGCGATGCTAAGCTCTGTACTTTACTTCCTTTGGAAGTCTGTTTATTTTTATCATATTGTTGGGTCTTGATTTCCTCACTGGAAAGATGAGGATATTAATACTGCCTACTTCAGGAAGTTTGGGACAGTGTAAAGTGGGTAACACCCACAAAATGCTTACCTTGCATAGTGCTGGATGCTTGGTAAAGAATTAGTAAGTACTGACGGCCACCATCATCACTGCCATCACCACCACCATCATCACTGTCATATCACCCTCTTGGCACTTAGGACAGGAAAGTGTCAAAGCCAATCCTTGACCACCTCCACCAAGTGAAATCACTGTTTGGACAAAATAACCTTAACCTCATCCTAATTTTTCTCCTACTCCTACTTTTCCCTTGAACCAGTTTTCTCATTTATACACGTCTAAGTACATTTTTGTTCATACCATTAGATGCTGGCTTATAATCCTTTCAGAACTACGTGAGTTACTACTACGCACATACATACATACATTAGTTTCCAAAGGGCAAAGGTGGACCACAGGAAAGTGGGATGACTTGTACTCAGAGTAGCACAGCAGAAAGGATTCTTGTGTTTTAAAGCTTGGCTCTGGCCCTTTTTTGTGTAGAAGGCCACTGAAGCTTCTCTTTTGCTGAATTCCTACACAGTCCCGTCAAAGAGTTTAATGTGCTTTTTGCCATGTTCCATGCTGCTTATTGTTGAAATGAAAGCTTTCCTTCTTATTTGGCACAGAAACTTCATCGAGGGAAGGAAGAAGGCTGAGAGGACAGACCACAATAGTTGGAAAGGAAGAAAGGATTCCTGGCGTGTTGCGTACTGCTTCGGTAACATAAATATCGCATAGGGAACTGATATAAGCAGGGATTTTAATATTATTTTTAAAGAAAGAAAAAGTCGATTTCTTTTTATTCCCAAAGGTAGCTGTGATTAATCCGTGGGGGTAAGAAGAGAGAGCAGCGAGACACAGAGCTCTTGAAGATTTATGGCTTTGTATGTGTAACGAACAGAAGTTTATAAACACATTTGTAAGCCCCAGGCTCTACCCTTAAACATTCGAGACGCTTCCCTCCCCCCTCTTTGTACCACATGGCCCCAGAAACTACATTAAGGACACTTCGGGCTGCCATCCACCCTACACTCTGATTCGGAGACTAACTTGTCTCGATTCTGACCACATCAGCCGCATATCTTCCCATGCCCGCACTACCGCCCCACCTCTGATTTTACACTCATATTTCTTTTTTCCTTTTGGATTTGGTAACTTGACTCTAAAGCGTTTGCCTTGGCACAAGAGAACAGGAACGCTCACAAGGAATGCTGATCCAGGGAGCTGCTCCACTGCCCAGCCTTCAAGCTTGTAAGCCCATGTTCTGGGAGCTATCTTTTGAGCCCTGCCTGATTTCCAGGATTGGCCAACAGGCACATGTAGCCTCCAGCTACAATCAGGGGGAGGAGAGATGGGTCCTAAATAGATTTCCTGCAGATAAACTGCAGCCTTTTGAGGGCCGGACCCACTTCACTGCCATGGTCTTTCCAGTTCCGCAGAGCAGGAATGGTGTTGGAAATATCTGTTTGTTTGTTTGTTTAGGACATTCTCCCACACCCAAAGGATGAACACCACCTACAGTTGTATTCCATATGACCTAATAAGTGGTCATTTAAGTAGATTATGTAACAGAAAAGGAATCATACTTTTCCTCTTCTGTCAAAGACTCCAGATCATAGGATTACCCATGCCCCAACACAAAACTTCTTGCCTATCCACTCTCTGTATTGGATCTCAAACTATAAACAAATAAACAAATCCTGGCAAGATTTAAAATTTGAGGAAAGCCTGTTTGCCAGAAAATGTTGAGTTCCAATCTTGGCGTTAACTCAGAGTCTATTTTTGTGTTAAAGAGAAAGACAAAACAAAACACATTGTCTTATCAATTTGTGCAAAGTCATTCTTACCTGCCCCTTTGGGTACTGTGAGGATTAATGACTTCTATTTCTTAATAATATCTGAGTCCCTCCCTGGTAGTAAGCTAGGGATATGGGCCCATTAGCTGCAAATGTTGCTCCAGTGGCCTTTAAGGATTAATATACCTCCCAAAGCCCTTAACTTACTGGGACAAATCTGGCTCAATGAGTTAATTGGCTAATTAGTTAATTGTCAACTCTGCAAGATGAGAAGTATTGTTATTTTCACTTTATCTAATTCTAGAGGATTAACAACTATAGGGAGTACATGCTAAGAGGATTTGAAGGATGCTCAATGAGTGTGACACAAATTGTTGGCTCTTGTCAACAACCTCTTGTCCAGCCTTTCCTGGGAGAGTGAGGGGATGAGGCCATTCATTCTATCCTGTGGGTAACTGACAACCAGAGCTGTTGGGAAGAGATTGGACTCCATTGTATAAAAGCCCTCTTGACGTGAAAGTTCATGTCCTAAAGTAGGACGAAGAGTCAGGGTGGTAGAATAATTGTCAGTTTCCATGTCATTGAGTGAGAGAGAGATGACTGTAGTGATCTGTGAACTGAGGAAAAATTTGGTCTGCAGCATAACTGGATATGCAGAATGATGAGGTACTTTTTAGAGAGGCTTTATAATGCCACTTGAAAAAATGGTTTACTTTGGAGCCAAAGGGGAGAGCATAGGGGAAAGTGTTTGAAAATGTGAATATTCTATAAATAAGAATGAGGTGAGACCAGCATGAGGAATCTGAGTCACAGACACTATTAACAAAGGGAAGTCATTGGAAGGGGTTCAAATTGTTACTTATGATCAGAGATTATATAGCTCAGACAACTTGTTTCTAAGGACAAACTTTAAAATTGCATGAGCCTCTGGATGGTTTGGGAATCCTTTTGCAGACCGGTGCATTTTGAAAACTTGCAAATTCTACACAGAACAGTCACAGACCAAAATGATGGATACTCAGCCTTCCTGGTTCCTCAGGAAGCATGTTTTATTTAAGGCTCTTAACCACAAAGTAGCTAATTAGACTTTTGGAAAAAAAGGTATGTGTGAAGAACAGCTCAAAAGTTGTTCTTAACAAGGAAAGTCTGTGTTAAAAGGGAAAATGGCCTTAAAATGGAGCACATACAAACACAGATGGGCAGTTACAGATATTGTGCTGAAAACTTGAGACATGGAGTGGACCCTATTGGCTGTCTATGCAATAGTCATCATTCCTTCACAAGGGCTAAGCTCTGATTTTCTTCTTGTTCCCAGTCCTCTCTTCTTCCCCATGAATCAGGTATATCCTGAAAAGCCTCAGCCATTAGCGATGGGTCGACTGCTGCCAAGGTGGGGAGTGTACAGATGGGTATGTAGCCAGTTTTGTCAGTGGGATATGGAAAGATGACTACTGGAGGGCTTCTGAAAGTTTCCCTTCCTGACACATTTCATTAAGTCAGAAATATCTTTTTTTCTATGCTGGACAATGTTATACTTTGATGTGTTTCTGTAACTCCTTCAACCATCTTATAGTTATAAGGAAAAACAACCTTTAGAATGAAGTCAACACAGAGGACAGCAAAAAGGAGAACAGGAAGGAGCTTGGATCCTTGATGATATTCTGAGCTACTGATCTTACAATGATATAACTCTGGAGTTCCTTTCATTGAGATGATAAATCTCATTATTTATTCCAGGTGAACTGAGTTCTCTATTACTTGTAGCCAAAGGCACAAATTCCTGTTTGAACAGCCAACATTCCCGTTCACTCTAGAAATGCTAAATGTAACACTGTACATTTATTTTATTCTTTTAAGTTTATTTATTTCGAGAAAGACAGAGAGAAAAAGCGTGAGTGGGGGAGGGGCACAGAGAGAGGGAGAGAATCCCAAGCAGGCTCTGCACTGTCAGCCCATTGCCTGATGTGGAGCTTGAACTCATGAGCCTCAAGATGGTGACCTGAGCAGAAATCAGGAGTCAGAGGCTTAACTGACTGAGCCACCCAGGCATCCCCACTGTACATTTATTAAGAGCATCATCAATACAGTCTGACATGGATTCGATCCTTGCCATTGACTGTGTGAACTTGGATGAGTCACTTAAACTCTCTAAGCTTCAAGTTTCTGTCAATAAAGGAACAATAGCCACTATTTCCTAGGGTCTATATAAAGATTATGTAAGAGAACACATGGAAAATGTACTTAATAAATATCTGAAATAACAAACACACATAAATTCTAAAGGCAACTCTGACAGCTGTTTTCAAATAGGAAACAAATCAAGTGAGAAAATAAACACCATTCAAGCAGCATGATAAATAAATCTAGAAAGACATATGGTATATCGGACAGCATCTGAGTTGAGAACTTAAAGCCTAATTTTTATACCTAATCCAGGATTAAATATTGGTCTTTTTCTCAGATCTCTTAAGAACCCAGAAAAACTGAGGGGAGGATCCCTTAGGAATCTACAATGTGGGGCATACTCAGTATTTCGGGTCCTTGAGATTTTAGGGGAAGGATCGAACAATGAGACCAAGGTAGACTAGCCAGTGATATAAGTAGGGCAAGAAGAAATTGAATATGTTGACTCAAAAGCCAAGGGAAGAATGTGTTCATGAGGTATGGAGAGGAGAACAGTGCTGAATGCTGTTAAGAGACTAAGTAGTGTAAGAACAGAGAAGTGAACGTATGGATTTCCACGGAGGAAGAGGATAAAACATGAGTGAGGGGTAAATGGTAAATGAGGGTTGAGAAATTGGAAACAAGGATTACATGTACCTTCTATATTTTACTAGGGAAGGATAAAATAAATGGGACAATAACTAGTTGGCAACCAAAGGTGTTTTTTCCTTTCTTTCTTTTAAGATCCTAGATGCTAGAACATATCTCCGTGCTTCTGAGAATGTGCACCAAACAGGGTGAAACTGACCAAGCAAAGAGAAGGGGGATGATCCCGAGAGTGAAGTTCTTGAGAAGAAGAGAGAACAGTGTGACATCTGGCTTTTCTCAGGAGCTAGGAAACTTTATTCATTATAACAAGATGGGAGGTATGGTTGTATGCAGGCAGATGGAGATACTTTGGTCGATTTGGAAGACGAGTGGATTTCTGTCTGTTGGCTTCCATCTTAGATAATGGACAACAAGATATAAAAGTCAAAAGAGAGAATTTCCTAGAGATGGAAAAGTGTTCTACATTTCCCTTGTTCTAGATTTCGAAGTGTTGACCTTGGGTTAAAATCTCAAAATTCTGAGAAAGAAGAGTAGAGTTTTCCTTAATTAGAGAGCATTCTAATTGCTCAGACACTGAGCTGCTTGGATGCATAGCTTCTTTGGCATAGATGCAGTATAAATGCTTTGGGACAGGACAGTCATGAATTTAACAGAAAAGTTAATTCTCTGACAACTGTCCAGCTACTTGGTGGCAGCGTCATGTGATGAAAAGAAAACAGTTTGAGGCCAGAAGAAATGAGATGCAACATTACACAGAGTGTGTAAATGACATTACACACCCTGTGTGATATTGGGCCAGGAGTTTAACTTCTTTGCACTTCAGTTTCTCTACCTACATATACAATTATTATGATAATCTGTATCTAACAGATATGATAGGAAAATCAAATTTTATGAGAATAATGATAATAATGTCCCTGATAGTTATAAGAGCTATTTCTTACTTGGTGTCTACTTGGGGGCAGTAATTCTAACTCTTTCTCTTGGGGGCGCTTGTGTGGCTCAGTCGGTGAAGCATCCAACTTGGGCTCAGGTCATGATCTCATGGTTTGTGAGTTAGAGTCCCATGTTGGGCTATCTGCTGACAGCTGAGAGCCTGGAGCCTGCTTCAGATTCTCTGTCTCCCTCTCTCTCTGCCCCTCCTCTGCTTGCGCTGTCTTTCTCTCCTCTCTCAAAAATAAATAAGCATTTAAGAAAAATTTAAATTCTCTCTCTCTCTATATATATATATACATATACACACACATATATATAGCTGTTGGCTAAATTATGTCCTACCCACAAATTAATATGTTGATGACCTAATGCCCAATACCCTGTATTTGGAGATAAGGCCTTTATGGCAGTGATTACGTCGAAATGAGGCTATTAGGGTGGGCTCTAATCCAATCTGTGTCCTCACAAGGTGTCCTTATAAGAAGAGGAGATTTGGACACACACAGAGACACTAAGGGTACAGGAACATGGAGGACAGGCCATGTGAAAACATAGGGAGAAGGAGGCCTTTGCAAGCCAAGGAGAGAAGCCTCAAAGGAAACCGACACAGCCAGCACCTTGATCTAGGACTTCCAGCCTCTAGACTGAGGGGAAGTCAATGTCTGTTGTTTAAGCTGCTGAGTCTCTGGTGTCATGTTATAGCAGCCCTAGGAGGCCTATTTTATCTTAAAGAAAACCTCTTATCTTTTCTCCAATCGACAAGGTGAGTATTGTTAGCCTCATGTTACAGATGAGAACACTGACATGTAGAGATATTAAGTGATTTCCTCAAGGTCACATACTATAGGCAAATTCTCACAAAGTGCATTTTAACTTTAGAATCTCTCTTATTTTTTATTTTTTGTTTATTTATATTTATTTTGAGAGAGATGGAGTGAGTGGGGGAGGGGTAAAGAGAGAGGTGGGGGGAGGAAGAGGAAGAGAGAAAGAGAGAGGGAGAGGAAGAGAGAGAGAGAGAGAGAGAGAGAGAGAGAATCCCAAGCATGCTCCACACTGTCAGTGAGGAGCCCCATGCAGGGCTTGAACTCACAAGACCGTGAGGTCATGACCTGAGCTGAAACCAAGAGACTGACACTTAACTGACTGAGCCACCCAGGCGCCCCTAGAATCCCTCTTAAACTTAATTGTAAAAATTTGAAGTCAGAAACAAATTTTAAAAATTCTCTGTTTCTCATAACCACTCTGAGATTCCTAGTTTATGTGCTTGGATTTCATAGCTGTTTGCTGTTGTTATTTTTCAGAGCTCCTACACTGCTATCTCTTCAAGGTTTATTAGGATTTTTAAACATCCTTCTTATTGCACCTTTGATTGGTCCCTCGCTCCAATTCTATCATTCAAACTCAATTAACCAGATTGTTTATTCTCTTGGCCTTTGTTCCCTTCTCAGCTGGGATCACTTATGGCGGTTGCAGCTTGCCAACTCCGCAATGAGGTGCTNCGAGAGGGACCCGGTTTACTGGACACCATTGCAATCGGAAAGCGCCCTTGTCAGTGCAGACTGGGACCTCAACCGAGGCTTGCAAACATCTGCGCTCCCTGCAGCATTTCACTTCCATTAAAAGTGGAGCCTCAAATCTCCCTTGTGCATCCATGCCTGGGCGCTGGGTGACTTCCAGTTGAAGGGTCAATAAATATAATTAAAAGGCTCATTCAACTGTATCTCATTTTCCCAGTGCTTTCTTTTGGAGAGCCAACCCTTTCCATGTCATAAATGGATTTTTTAAAACACGTAGGCTTTGAAAGGTTGCAGATGTTCTCAGTCTATTGATTTGCATAGTTGTCTGTCGAGTTGGAGTCAGGGGCCTTAGACTCATAAGGACACACTTTCATATGCAGAAAGTTGAGGGGTAATATTCACTGTATTACTGACTGTTCCGTGGCCCTTCTGAAGCATCGTCGCCCACTCAGATCTCCTCACGGACAGGTAATAATGACCATGACTCATCCGGAAATAACAGTGAGAGAAAAACAGCAGCAGCCAGTTTCTTGAGCAGCTATTATATCACAAGACATTTCTTCATATTTTTACACACCATAGTCCTAGTTCTTACATTAACCCGGCAGCCTGCCAATTATTACTTCTCTCTCATTGCTAAGGAAACCAAAGCTTGGAGCATTTAACTAATGTATCCCAGGTTTCATAACTATAAACTGTCTGAGACTGCCTCCCCATCTCAAAGGCTCATGTCTTCTCGATTTAATTTTCTCTCAGCCAATCGTCACTGGCATTCCAAAAATATGAGTTTTCTTTAAAAAGTTACCCTTTGAAACTTCATTAAGTTGAATGTTGCTTTCTTATACCAACAGCCTGAACTGCTCTCCTGGTTTAGAAGTCTAGATGTTCAGTGGTCCTTTGAATTATTGGTTTATTGCCATATCAGTCAAAAGAAATGACAGTCTGGTTCATTTAAAAAATTTCTTTTGCCTCTGAGGTTTTGCCAAGATCTGTTTATCGCTGTCATGCGGAAAAGGGAAATATGATGAGGCTTGAAACATTCAAATGTGAAGTTTTCCTTTTCCCATTCAAATAAGGGCCGGCAACAAATCAAAAGGCAAGATTTCATTTTCAGTGATTGACTTAGACAAACAAAAGGCTGAATAAATGCCGGGTAAATTAGATGTGGTGACTGTTGCTTAAAATACATGAAACTTAATGCTGCCTAAAGGTAACAGACAGATTAGAAACAGATCTATCGACCTGAATGGTAACATCAAGGATCATGATGACGGTAATGAGGTAATGCGGGTTTGTGTTGCTTTTGTCCTTCTAACCATCTCAAAGCCATCAACAGATATGTCAGGGAACACGACCACATCTGGACAAGTCCAGTGAGCGCCACTGTGCTGGACGACTGTGCCTCATCTCCAACAAGCAGCAGCCTCTCCAGGAAGCGCAGCACCTTGCCATTTGGTGGAGATTGCAGAGGAGAATTCAGTCAGATGCTTGTTGCCATGGGGATAAGAGTCAGGAAAAGACCCGTTCAATTGGTCTCCCAACATAAAACCCGTCCCTTTAGATATAATTCCCTTTGGGCTCTCTGGGGGCCAGGCTGAAAGTGATTTGCGAAGAAGTCAGAAATTTGAATGAGTAAAAGCACAACCTTTAAACATGTTTTTTTTATAGTTGGAGTCTTATCACATTTTTGTTTGAAAAATATAAGGCAGGTATTAATGAAGGGTAACAGAATTATCAAGTTTATACAATTTTGATAGCTTAGCATTTAAGAGGATGGGGTTGGGTTTCAGAGACTAGCTTCAATCTTGCATCTGCTACTTATCAGCGATGTGGCCTCAGGGACATTACTTAACCTCTTTTGTCTTTAGTCATTGCAACTATATGATGGAAATAGTAATACTTAGCATATAGAGCTATTGGAAGAATTTAAGAGCCATAATGAATATCAATCATATTACAAATATCTGGCTCAAAGACAAAATGAAAATAGAAGATTTCAATATTAAAATTGATTATTAATGTCATGATAGCATTACGATGACCAGACTGGATCATAATGTCATCAGTCAGTTAGAAAGGTAGGTTTATAATATGCACTTGCAAAGAGAATTTAGAGGATGGAAAAGAGTGAAGGGTTTGAGCAATAATAAAAGCACTTGTGCAGGAAGGACTTTGATACAAATAGGTTTTTGTCTCAGAGGGTGGGGTGTTTTAAAGGAAACTAAGCAGAATATTTTTTAAAGCCACACAGTAGGGTACCAAGGTGGAAGTCACAGGTGACAATCCGTATGCTTTGCCAAAAATATAAATAAGAAAATTCATCAGCTGGAAGGAGCATTGCTACAATGTGCATGTTGCTTCCATCTGGAAGGAAAATGCTAGAAAGAAACTTAATATTCATGACTGACACATTTTCTTTGTACTGTCAGTCAGCCGGAACCAAAATACACAGCTGGTTAGAAAGCCCATCTCTAGTTCATGTTTCATCTGATGACCTTATACATCAAATCAAGAATTGTGGGCTGAAACAACACTCTTCACCTCGTTTATTATTTTTTTTCCTCAGGATGGTACAGTGACCAAAATCTGCCACTATGTAGCCTGCTTCCTTTCTTCACCTTTCAAGTTCTTATCAGTAATCAACACCAGAATTCAGTAGTCTAAGTCCACTTCTCATCCCAAGAAATAAAGGAGGAAAAAGTACACATTTGGTCAAATACCTTATTTGCAGCCAAAGTAATTTGTCAAACAGAAGATGTATTTTTGTTTTCAAAGTCCTGAAGTTATGTAGAGATATCTTGAAATACATTTTTCTTTTTTGAAACTCAGCCATAAATATTTAGGAAATCCAAATGTTGGAAAGACTCTCCATTGTTAAAATATGTCTACTTTTCATAGATTGCAAATTTCTGGAGTCAGATCCAACCTTTTCTTACACAGTTTCCTGGAAATGTTATCTGCACAGAGGAGTATTTATCAGTTTTGCACACACCTGGAACTCATGTGCCTAATTATAAGTTCAGGGCTGTATATTTTCACAAAGAAGATGAATGTCAAAAGTGTTACTATTTAATCTATCATCAGGAATTGAAAGACACATAAAGAATGACATTGAAGTGTCTCTCCTCAACAAAACAAAATCAGCACTGGGTGTTGTATGTAAGCGATGAATCACAGGAATCTACCCCCAAAACCAAGAGCACATTGTATGTTAGCCAATCTGACAATAAACGTTATTTGAAAAATAAAATAAAATAAACAAAATCACAAAAAACAAACAAAATAACCCCAAAACCAAAATCAGTGGCCATTGCCATTTATCTAAGTAGAAACTGTCATCATTGGAAAATCAGTAGAAGCAAAATTAGTCCGGTATCTGCACACCGAAATCCTTCTCAAAGATTCCATTCCTTCTTAGCATGTCGTATTCAATCAAGAAGAAAGTATTTGGCTGATGATAAAAAACGAAAATGAAATGCATTATTATCTTTAAACAATATTTTAGGAAGGAAGTCATTCTTAGAACCATAATCATACCCGTATTCCCTCTTGAGGGATTACTTCAAACTGGCATAGGAATCCTAGAGCATTGTAGTGGAAATAATTCCTAGCACTCTGGTCTTCTGAGAATTGACTGCAGATTTGTATGTCTTTGCTTGCTATGGTGTGGAGCAGCCTGTAAAGATCCCCAGAGGACAAAGTGTGGTTGTGATCCTGCAATATGAGAGATTTAATTAGACATCCAATGTGCCTCGCCTAATGAGCGTTGTTTAAATTATCAAGCCATACACTCTTATTCTCCAGCTCACACGCCAGAAGGAAGCATGAGGTAAGAATCCAGTAAATCCCTTTTTGACAGAATGGGATGCAGGGAACGACCGTGTTGCCTTTGGCAGGCACACAACTCACCCACTCCCCTTCTCTAATGTCCAGGCTGTTCTGTATTTCACAGATGATTGCTGCTTATTCTCTTGTCCCTCAACTACGAGGTCCGCTCACCACGCCATTGATCAATTTAATGCTTTGGCTAATTTCACCCCAGAATAATGTTTCTGTTTATGGAAGTCTGGCTTCTGGGGCCAGCAACAAACACACCGGTGTGTACGTGACAGCCCTGGAAGGACAAGGAGAGCCTGTCCAGTCACAGCACAGCCCCCTCTTCCACGTCTTGTCGTCCTCCCCCAGGGGAATTGGTGGTTAGAACCCTGCTGTGCACACTTGACCCTGCAGCCCATTGGAGGTGGACAGTCCACAGGGATGAGGGCATCTCATTACCACAACTTGCAGACTGCAAGGTAAACCATGATGCGCAATGGATCCTTTCAAGCCAAGGTCAGGGCTCCTAGGGTATGTTGGCAAGACGCGAACTCACTTCCCAGGCCAAACAATTTGTTCTATTTCCCTCCATCCTTCTAACACCAGGCATGGACCACACGTAACCAAATGGAAGCAATTCTTGGTCATCTCAGTAAATCGGTCTGGTGCCAGAGGGGAAGGAAAGCGTGCCGATTAGAAAAGGATTGATGACTGCAAGTGATTTCCAGGTATAAACCATCTGGGCAGGGGTCCTTTAACTAAGATTAATAAACATATGTCGCTGCAAGTTTCTCATTAGAAGAGGCATGATAATGGAGATTCAAAAATTTTAAGTCAAATTGCCAGCCTGCCTGCCAGAGAGCAAAATCTCTCCAGATAAACAAAGCCATGCCAGTGCAGATAGGAAAAGCGGCTCTGACTGCACCTGAAATGTTATGCCCAAGGTAAATAGTTCTTTTTGTTTCTGGAAAAGTGAACGTGGACCAGAGGTCTCTTTGTCGAGGCCAAAATACAGGTTATAAAATTTCCTCTCAATTGGCAATCTGTGCTCATAGGGACAAAGCAACATCCTGGCCTCTACGTTAATGCCCGAAGCCAAGTACGGAACTAGTTTAGAGCCTCCCACCAGAAATTGGTGGCTAGGGAGCTGAAGAGAGCAACATTTTTATAGGGTGACTACACAAACATCGAAGACCATGGCAACAAATAAAGTGCTCCATGGTACACCAGAGGGGAACATCCATGGTCAAACCAAAATTTCGTTTCTCCCCAAATGTCAGAATGGGCCAGGGCCGTAAGATTCCAAAGAACCATCTGCTGGTTTGTGTTTCAAATTCAGGACGGATGTGTATTTCCATGTTACAGCTCACGTGTGTAAATCCATCACTGAACATTCATTCAAATCTTGCTGTGAAACTGTGGGCAAGCTCTTCTCACAAAGACGATTAAAGGCTCAGTAAACAGAAGATCTAATCTCCTTGCTCACAAAAGACAATTATTAATTTTTTCCATTTGCTTGAACTTTTGGTTGACTGAACCCTTCACCTTTCACTTGAGATACAGAGTAATGTTTGTATTACCCTATATGATAAGTTATGTATTGTGTAATATGTGTATGTGTGTTATCTGTTTATGGATAAGTATCTATTAAGACACAGGGAAATACTAACTCTATTATTGTGCCTCATAAAACCATTATGTTGATAAAAAGTAGACAGGCAAGTCCTTAACAGGGACTTACAGGAAATAACCATCACTTTGAAATAATTACCTGGAGTAGAATGTCAAAGATCTAAACCACACGATGGTACTAAAGAATGGCATGAACTATGAAATAGAAACAGAGAAAGGAGGACTAATACAAGAAGAGGTGGCCAGTGCTGTACTATCTAGGTAAAGACACTCCCTCCTGATTCATGCTGCCATACAAATAAAGATTTTTAATACAAGATTGAGAATGGGTGTTATTTTCCTGGATTATACTCATTACTACCTTTCATAACTGGACATAGTTATGGCAACTAAATCTTATCCCATGTGTCAAATTTGATGACTTGATGTGGCTGCCTGGACCCTTGTGCCGAGAAGGTTTCTGAAGCTGCATCTGGGTCAAAGAGACCAAAGATAATCAACGAATAATCCCTGCTGTGGCTGTAAGACTGGTAGGTGGTGAGTACACAATACACATTGGCCTTGAATCATTCTGTGCCTAACAGGAACTTCTTTTTTTAAAAAATTTTCTTAATGTTTATTTATTTTTGAGAGACAGAGAGAGGCAGAGTATGAGTGGGGAAGGGGCAGAGAGAGAGGGAGACACAGAATCCAAAGCAGGCTCTAGGCGCTGAGCTGTCAGCACAGAGCCCAACACGGGGATCAGACCCACGAACCGCGAGATCCGTGACCTGAGCCCAAGTCAGAAATGTAACCAACTGAGCCACCCAGGTGACCCTAACAGGTGCTTCTTAAGTGTTTATTATTGATAATAAGGAATGGGACGTGCAAGGTGCCAAAAACCAAAGGTCAGAGGTTAAAGGATGGTAAGGACAACCAAAGCTAAAATTAAAAAATGGGGTTACGTCAAATTAAAAAGCTTTTGCACAGAGAAGGAAACCATCAACACACCAAAAAGACAAACTACTGAATGGGTGGAAAGAAGATACTTGCAAATCATACATTCCATAAGGGGTTATATGGGGCACTTGGTGGCTCAATCGGTTAAGCATCTGACTTCGGCTCAGGTCATGATCTCACAGTTTATGAGTTTGAGCCCCACATCAAGCTTTCTGGTGTCAGCACAGAGTCTGCTTCAGATCCTCTGTCCCCTTCTCTCTCTGCCCCTCCCAACCCCCTCTCTTTCTTTCTCAAAAATATATAAACATTAAAAAACTAAGTGGTTATTATCCAAAAGATATAAAGAACTTACATAAATTAATATCAAAAGCAAACAATTATATATTTTTAAAAAGGCAAAAGGCTTGAATAGACATTTTTCAAAGAAGACATACAAATGGCCAAAGGTATATGAAAAGGGTTCAACATCACTAATCATCAAGGAAATGCAAATCAAAACCACAGTGCAATAGTACCTCACATCTGTCAGATTGGCTAGGGTCAAAAAAATAACAAAAATAGAAAAAAAATAATAAGTGCTGGTGAGGATGTGGAGAAAAGGGAACCCTTGTGCATTGCTGGTAGGAATGCAAGTTGGTGCAGCCACTGTGGAAAAAAGTATGGCATTTACTTGAAAAATTATAAGTAGTATTTTCCAGCATTTATACTTCTGGGTATTTATCTGAAGAAAGGAAAATACCAATTTGAAGAGACATATGCACCCTTATATTTATTGGAGTATTATCTACAATAGCCAAGATACAGATGCCAACTAAGTGTCCATCAATAGATGAATGGATAAAGAAGATGTGTATATATGTAATGGAATATCACTCAGCCATTAAAAAGAATCAAATCTTGCCATTTGCAACAATATGAATGGACTTAGAAGGTATTACGCCAAGTGAAAAAGTCAGACAGAGAAAGACATATACCAAATGATTTCACTTATAAATGGAATCTAAGAAAACAAAACAAACATACAAAACCAAATAGGACCATAGGTGTAGGAAACAATCTTTTGGTTATCAGAGCTAGTAAGGGGCTGGGAGGGGGTGGGTGAAATAAGAGAAGAGGATTCAGAAATACAAACTTCCAAGTCATGCAGAGGTCATGTACAGTACAGGAAATAAAGTCAACAATATTGTAATAACTCTGCACGGTGACATATGCTAACTAGACTTATCATGGGGACCATTTCATAATGCATAAAACAGTGAATCACCATGATGTACTCCTGAAATTAATAGGATGTTGTATGTCAGCATCCTACTTTAATACTTTAATAATAAAGAAAGAATATTTTGGGGCATCTGGGTGGCTCAGTTGGTAAAGCGTCTGACTTCGGCTCAGGTCATGATCTCATGGTTCATGGGTTCGATCCCCGCATCGGGCTCTGTGCTGACAGCTCAGAGCCTGGAACCTGCTTCAGATTCTGTGTCTCCCTCTCTCTCTGACCCTCCCCTGCTCACTCTGTTTCTCTCTCTCTCTCTCTGAGAAATAAATAAAACATTTAAAAAAGTTTTTTTTTTAAAAAAAAAAAAGGAAGAATAATTTCTACCCTAACTGCTTTTAGTGTTTTTTTTAACTCCCCAAAATATAAACTAACAAGTTTCTGTTTCTCACAGTCTAAAATGATGAACTTAAAAAAAAAAAAAAAGCTGCCATAGGGGGAAAAAAAAATAAACAAGACAGATCCCAAATAAAGGTAAAGGAAGATTTTTGTATATGTTCCAGAAAGTTTTTAAATGCCTTTCGTCTTGGGCATCCTGTGGCTGGCTTACTTTCTTTACTGATGTTACTCAGTGCAGGTGCATCTGCTGGCCACGGGGCCTGGATAAATGCAAGGTCTGAGTCAGCTGTAGGGCAAACCAGCCTGTGCCTGTTAGCTAAGGTTGACTCCAGAGCCAAAGTTGATAATTCCTGAACGAGGAGACAAATGTCTTTGCTGATCCCTTGGTGCTGTCCAGATCACATCTCCTGCATGAACACATAATTAGACGTTTATTAGATTTGTTATCTATTCTGCAAGTCCCTGTCTGTTGAAATGAGGGCTATTTTTAAGTGAAAGGAAATAATTACTAAAATGGAATTTACATTTGACGGTTCCACTTTGCTGAATTCACAAATTTCCTCAAGGAGGAATTTGCCATGTCCCAGTCTGCTTTGGAGATGGCAATAAAATGAGCAAGTTTAAAATACAGAAATTAGGGGGAGGGCGCCTGGATGGCTCAGCTGATTGAGCGTCCAACTTTGACGCAGGTCACTATCTCGTGGTTCGTGAGTTAGAGCCCTGCATCGGACTCTGCTGTCAGTGCAGAGCTCGCTTCGGATCCTCTGTCTCCCTCTCTGTCTTCCCCTCCCTTACTATCTCTCTCTTATAAATAAAAAAAAAAACATTTAAAAATTAGGGGAAGTTAGTGGTGGCAAGAATCAGTGCAGCACACAGACGCGTCCTAATGAGACAGAGTCTCAGCCAAGTTCAATAACTTGAAGACACTGCCTGCTGCATGAGGAAGTCGTCTCTCAATCTAGTAAGACTCTATTTCACGTCACATAACTTGAGGATGTGGGACTGGAAACAGCCACTAAAAAAGCTAAAGGAAGAAGCTTCCTCAGAACTGCATCCAATATCTGTGCAGGTAGCAGGGAGGAAAAGACCTCTAAAAACACTATTTCATAAACGACAATGGCAATTAGGGAATCAAAGGATATATGCTCTCCTGCTCCTGCTTGTAATCCTACAGACATTTGTTTAAAGGGGAGGGATTGTACATTCAAGGGAAGGTCAGACACCCATGTCTCAGGATTTCATCAAGGAATTGGTTCATGAGATAGCCAGTCGCTGTGAATCCAGGTGGGGCACCCGAATCACCTGTGGGATCAGCCATCAAGCCGTCTGACTCAAACCTTCATCCATGGGACCTTGGAATGTGAATCATGTCTTCAAGGGATTATGGCACTGAAACAGTTCTGGAAACAAACAACGTTTTCCAGAATGTCTCCTGAAGCTTAAGTCGAACGGGCACAATTTTGTAATGAATGAATAAAAATCAGTCTGTGTGCTTACTCGGCACGTCACATGCAGCAGGAACTAAGTAAATATAGGTTGAATCTGAATCTTAATTTAGAATGTTTTGGATTTCCTCATTTTCAGCTTTCCCCTCATTTCCAAAAATGATTATAAGAATTGCGGATAGCGCGTTACTTAACATGAAGTCAGGACTCCAAAAATATTGGTTGAATTTGAATCCTGAGTTACTTTTCAAGACTTCTTAATGTGAAATATTATCTTCTTTGAGTTAGTTCTTGGGAGTGATTTTAACTTTTTCTTTCATTTGCAGCAATGATTATAACTAGATGTTGCACATAGTGTAGAAGAGATGTGTGTGTGTGTGTGTGTGTGTGTGTGTGTGTGTTAGAATCTGATTATGGAGTTAGTTTCCAGGAAACAAGCTTCTAATAAACCACAAATCTTATAACACAGAAGTACTTGTCTGCTGAGTGCTCAGTCTGTAACAGTGCTTATCAGAGAAGAGGGACATATAATGTTTCCGATGCTCAGTCTGACACTTTTCTAAAAAAGATGAGCTAACCAGAGTAGGAAAAGTTGCAACTCAGAAGTCCTAACCAAGCTTGTTTGCTGGCCTTCTTTTGCTTAGGATTAGAACTAACAACCCTTCCTACTGGCTTCGGAGCTCATTTTCAGCCAATCTGACTCCTTGGTTATAATTTTGCCTAGAGTTGCAAAACTTAACACAATTTTGAAAGTCTTTCTTGAGGTTGTGGCGCTGGTTAACGTGGATTAAACAGACCCTACCCTGTCTGTCCTACTGAAAACAAGTAAAACCTTTGACAGAAAACATGAAACAACTAGGTGAGGATTTGGGAAAATAAAGGATAACCAGCACATTGGGAAGGAAAACAGGTGTTGACATACCATCAAACTGGCAGGGACTGTCCCAGTGACCTTGCCTCTGGTTTCTCCTGGCATGGACACCCGGAGCTGTGCATTGGGTATAGGCAGAAAACTCTCCAACGGAAGTCCTATTTTTATTGTTTGAGGAGTGGGAAAGAGGCCCCTGCCCTGTGGGTCAGAGTGGGGGTGGGGGGAATATGTTTTGTTCTGTTTTTTGTTGTTTGCTCTTGTCCAAGTTTCCAGGCAAGCTTATGGTTTAGGCTAAGAGCCTAAAACTCTGAGAGGAGGAACGTTTCCTTCTGACAGAATAACTGTGGTCCTGAGGCCATGGACAGGGATTCCCATTGCTTCTATTTTGCTATGAGGCCCCAGGGGTGGGTGTAGTTACAGGAAGTTTATGACAAAGAAGGCAAATTAAGTCCTGGGTTTCTCCCCGGAGTGCCATGAAAGGGTTCCCCTTGGAAGCAAGAATGTATAAAGGAGATTCTAGAGATGAGGAGCCAAAGAAAGTGATCTCATAAAACTGTGTATGATCTCCTGAGCTCACCGCCAAGCCATGCATAGGGGGATGTGAATCCAGGCAGCTTTCCAAAGCTTTGGGGGCTGAGTGTGAGGGAGATGATTGCCCAGGTCCTGGACTGGCTGTGAGGAGGCCCATATATGTGACAGATCCAAAGTACACAGCAAATAGTTTTAAAAATGTACTAACAAAAGGAACACAGCTCACGGAAGGGGGGTAGGAACTTCTGGCCTGAACATAACCAAGTTAATTGCCTGCCAAGCAACAACAACAAAAAAATCAACATTCCCCACAGAGTCTTATTCAAAATGTCTGGGAAATAATCCCAAATTACTTAAAATGTGAAGAATCAGGAAAATCTCAACATCTCTCAAGGAAAAAGACAATCAGGAGATGACAAATCTGAGATAAAACAGATGTTGGAATTATCAACAAAGGCTTTGAGGCAAATATTATAACCATGTTCTAAGAAGTAAGAATGAATATTATTGAAATGAATGGAAAGAAAGGACCAAATTAAAAGTGTAGAGTTGAAAAATATAATTGCCCATGGGGCGGCTGGGTAGCTCAGTTAGTTAAATGTCTGACTCTTGGGTTGGGCTCAGATCATGATCTCACAGTTTCGTGAGGTCAAGCCCTGTGTTGGGCTCTGTGCTGACAGCGTGGAGCCTGCTTCAGATTCTCTCTCTTTCCTTCTCTCTCTGCCCCTGCCCCACTCACACTCTGTCTCTCTCAAAATAAATAAATACACTTAAAAGAGAAAAATATGATACCTAAAAAATAAAAATCACTGGGAGCACTCAATAGCTGAGTAGTGATGACAGACTGAAGTCAGTGAACTGAAAGATTAACAGAAAGTATGCAATCTGAAAAATGGAGAGAACAGAATTGAAAAATTGGAACAGTGAATCTAGGACCCATGAGACAATAACAGAAATCATTTGTATTATCAGAATTCAGAAGGGGGGGGGGACTTATCCCCAGGGGGATAAAGTGTGGTGCAGAAAAACTGCTTGAACAAATAATAGCTGCAAACATCCCAAATTTGGTAGAAAACAAACTTACAGATTTAAGAGGCTCATAAATCCCAAACAAGATAAACTCAAAGAACTCCATACCCAGGTACATCATAACTAAGCTTCTACAAACTGAAGGCAAAGAAAAAAATCTTTAAGGAAGCAAGGAAAACTTGTATCCTTTACAGAGGAAGAGCAGTGCAAATGGATGTGGTGTTCTCATCAGGAACCATGGAGGCCAGAGGCAGTGCAGGTTTTCAATGTTTACAAAAAAGAATGGTCAGTCTTGAATTCTACAGCCAGCAAAAATATGCTTCAGAAATAAAGAGGAAATAAAGACATTCTCAGAAGGAAAACTAAGAGAATCCATCAGCAGTACACCTGCTCTAAAAGGCAAATTTTCTTCAACAGAAAGAGAAATGATATCAGTAGGAAACTTGGAACTTCAGAAATGATGGAAGAACGACAGAAATGGTAAATGCCTGGAAATATAATGGACTATTCTTCTCCTCTCACTCTTTAAATATAAATAATGGATGAAGACAAAAAATATAATATTATCTGACTGGAGCTTCAATATACAGAGATTACAATGATCTTGAAATGCATGGTGACGAGAACAACATAAAGGGAGAAGGGCAAAAGAATGTCATGGCAGTAAATTTCCATATTCCACTGGAAGTGATAAAATGATAATTATAAGTAAGTATGGGGCACCTGGGTAGCTCAGTTGGTTTAATGGCTGACTTGATTTTGGCTCAGGTCATGATCTTGTGGTTCATGAGATCGAGCCCCACAAGCTCATGTTAAGTGTGAAGCCTGCTTGGAATTCTCTCTTTTCCTATGTCCCTGCCCTCAAAATAAATAAATAAACTTTAAAAAGTTAAGTATATATTTTGTAATGCCTATATAAACACAAAAAGCTAATACAAAGAGAAATATTTAAAATGAAATAGATAAACGAAAATGAAATACTAAAAAAATTCAAATAATCACAAAGGCAGGAATGAGAAAAGAGAAGAATGTAGAACCAAGGGAACCAATAAACAAAGAAAAATCAAATAAATACAAATCCAAGCATATAATACACGAAATGTAAACAGTGCATATATGAATTAAAAGTGAAAGATTATTGAAATGTCAAAAAAAGAACTCAATTTTATGCTATCTTAAGCAACCTACTTTAAATATGATATCATTGGTGATTTTAAACGGTATCCATAAAAAGCACTAAACAAAAGAAATATGCAGTAACTATATTAATTTCCGACACAGTAGAAATCAGGGCAAAGAAAATTATCAGTGTTAAAGAAGGAAATTACATAATGATAAGAGGGTCAATTCACCAAGAATACATACCAATCTTCAATGTGTATGTAATCTAACAACAGAACTTCGAAAGCTGTGGAACAAGAACTGTTAGAAGTGAAAGGAAAAATGGATAATCCATAATTGAATACTTTCCTTTCACCTATAACTATAACAAGTAGACAGAAAATCGTCAAAGATATAGAACTGAATGATGTCATCAACCAATAGATCTAACTGACATTTACAGAACACCCTCAAAAAGAATAGTGAAATTGTATATTGAAAAGTACAAAAGGCTGAAGAGAGAAATAAAAAAATCTAATAATTGACCTGATATACTATGTTCATAGAGTAGATGACTCAATATAGTAAAGATATCAATTCTCCTAAAATGATCCTTAGATTTAATGCAATTCCAAAAAAAAAAAAAAAAAAAAAAAATCCCAGGAAGACATCTTGTAGATATAGGCAAGCTGAGTCTAAAATTTAAATGGAAAGACAAAATAGCATAGTCAAAACAATTTTTAAAAGCTAGATTAATGTTGGCGAACTCACACTGTTTGATCCTAAGACTTTCTATAAAGGTATAGTAATCAATACTGTGTGATTTGGCAAAGGGGTAGACTTGTAGGTAATGGAACAGAGAACCCAGAAATAGGTCAACACAAGTATGCTAAACTGAATTTTGACAAAGGTGTGAAAGCAATTCAATGGAGGAAGGAATAGTGTTTTTTAACAAATGGTACTGGAGCAATTGGACATCCATAGACAAAAAAAAAAAAAAAAAGAACTTTGACTTTGACCTAATCATAAAGGATCATCATCAACTTAAGTATAAAATGTAAAGTGAGAAAACATATAGGAATAAAAACATAGGTGAAAACCTTGATCTTGGGTTAAGTGAAGAGTTCTCAGACATGACACTAAAGGCACAATACAAAAAAAAAAAAGGATAAATTAGATCTCATCAAAATTGAAAATGTCTGACACTGCAAGCACACTGCCAAGAGAAAGAATAGATGAGCTACAGTCTGGAGGAAAATTCTGATTACAAAATATATAAAGAGGGGCATCTCGGTGGCCCAGTCAGTTAATTGTCTGACTGGCTCAGGTCATAATCTCATGGTTCATGAGTTCAATCCCCACATCAGGCTCTGTGCTGATGGCATGGAGCCTTCTTGGGATTTTCTCTCTCTCCTTTCTCTGTTCGTATCTCCCTCCCTCTCTCTCTCAAAATAAATAAATACACTTAAAGAACTCTTATCATGCACTAATAGGATGAAAATCTAATTTTTTAAAATGGGCAAAATACTTGCACAGAAATTTTGGTAAAAATATAGAGATAAAAATAAACATATGAAAGGATAAAGAAATGCAAATTAAAACCAAATGAGATGCCACTACACACATAATAGAATAGCTGAAACGAGTAAGTACATATATATGTGCACATGTACATACATGCATACATAAATGATAATGCCAAGGGCTGGTCAGGATAACGAGCATCTGTAATTTTCATACACACTGCTGAGAATGCAAACTGGTACAGCCAAGCAGGGAAACATTTTGGCAGTTTCTTAATAAGCTAAATATGTATTTACCACAGACCCAGCCATCCTATGCCTACACATTTACCCCAGAGAAATAAAAACTTATATTCACAAAGAAACCTGGACACAAATGGTAGTTATTGAATCCATAATTGTGAAAAATTGGAAACAACCCAAAGATCCATCAGCAGGTTAACAGATAAATTGTGGTACAACCATACAATGGACTACTACTCATTAATAACACAAAACAACCAATATACACAGCCAACTGGGTGGCTCTCAAGGGAGTTATGCTAAATGAATAAAAGCCCATCTCAAAAAGTTACATACTATGTGATTCCATTTATGCCATTCTGAACAGTAAAACTCTAGCAATGGAGAACAGATCAGTGGTTACCAGGGGTTGAACTAGGGAAAGGCTGAACTCAAAAAGAGCGGCATGAGGGAGGCTTCTTGGGTGGCCATGAAACTGTTCTGTGCGATGGCTGTGGAAATTGTAAGAATCTATGCATGTGCTAAAGCTCTTAAAATTGTGCATCTTAAAAAAGGTCAACTTTATTGTATGTAAAATTTTTAAAAATTCTTTGTTGATCGCATGTCAAGCTTTCCTAAGTTTGTAATGTTTTCTCAGGCAAATGTGTATGGTTCTGTGTGTGTGTGTGTGTGTGTGTGTGTGCGTGCGCGTGCGCACATGCATGAGTCCTGCCCTTGTGTGCAATCTCTATTCATCTATGCAACCACCAACAGGAGATCCTTACAGTCTAATGGAAGGAACACATGCTTTAGGGGCAAATCGAAATCTGAATTCTTGCCTCCCAAATTTATCTAGTTAATAGTAACCTACTATGTGCTAGGTATGTGCTGAGCTCTAGGACTAGAAGGGCAAATGAAATAGATGTTTTGATATCAAGAAACTTACAGTTTTGGGGTGCTTGGCTGGCTCAGTTGATTAAGCAACGGACTCTTGGTTTCAGCTCAGGTCACGATATCATGGTTCTTGAGTTCCAGCCCCATGTCAGGTTCCGTGCTGACAGCACAGAGCCTGCTTGGGATTCTCTGTCTCCCTCTCTCTCTCTGCTCCTTCCCCCCTCAAAATATATAATTAGCTTAGAAAACAAAAAAGAAACTTATAATCTTGAAATCAAAGAGTAAGCAGATAAACATGATAGTAGATACATAAAATGTGTGATAGACTGTGGTAAGTGCCATCCAGGAAGTAAACAGGTTGATGAGTTAGAGCAGAATGAAGGAGGGGCAGAGGGGACATTGAGACCTGAAGTATGACAATGAACCATCCATGCAGGGCATTTCTTGTTGCAGGAATCAGTAAGTGCAAGGGAGCAGAGAGGAGAAAGCCCTGTTGAATTCATACAACGATGAAGATGTCAATGTGGCTGAAGTGCTGTGAGGGGCAGAGAGGAGACATGGAAGGTACCATGTTATGGAGCCTTGAAGGACATGGTACCCAGCCTGGCTGATTGTCAGAGCAACCGGCAGCCATTGGTTTTTGTGGTTGTTGTTTGTTTTTCTTTAAGCAAGGGAGCAGCCATGATCTGGTTTATGCTATCAATGGGACCTTTGGAAAATTCCTTTTTTTTAAAAAAAAAAAAGTTTATTTATTTTGAGCGAGAGAGAGAAAGAGAGAGAGTGAGTACAGGGGAGGGACAGAGAGAGAAGGAAAGAGAATCCCAAGCAAGGTCTGTGCTGTCAGTGAAGAGCCTGAAATCGGGCTGGATCCCATGATCCATGAGATCATGATCTGAGCTGAAATCAAGAGTCAGAGGCTTTACAGACTGAGCCACCCAGGCACCCCTGGAAAATTCTTTTAACTCTGAATCTCAGTTTCTGCATATGCCAAATGAGAGGAATACCTACTGAACAATACCTTTGTGATAAATATACCTGTGTGTGTGTGTCTAAAATTGTGCAGGTTACAGCAGGTGCTCAGTGAAATATGGGCTTCCCATCTTTTCCCTGCGTCTCTTTACCTCTGAGTGTGTGCGCCCCTGTATTGCTTTCCTGTTTGTGTGAGCTTCTGTCTTTCTTTTCCGCCATTTTATCTTTCGTTGAACTCTGTGTGACCTTGCAAAGAGAAAGTAAGCAAGTCTGCAAACACTAGTGCAGTCAGAGCCTCTGGTAGCCTCTTTGCCTACGTGCAGCTCAGATTCAATTTGGGCGAACCGTATGAGGTGGCCGGTTTGGTAGGTCACACCTGATTGAATTAGGGTGAACCGATTTCATGGAACTGGGCTTTGTAAGCACACTGAAAAGTGACCAACGCAGGTCTCAGTGGTTTCCTCAGATGATTTTTGAGACCCATTATGGCTCTAAATTCTGTAATCGAGCTCACGTTGATCAAAGGCACAGCCTTTCTCACCGATATAAATGAGCATCCGTCTCTCTTGCAAACTGTCTTGATCACCGACGAATTTCTAGGAGGCTGTCTCCGGGATCACAGCACCAATATGCAGAAGAGCTTCCCCAAACACTGCACTCTATATCAAAAGCATTCAATCCTTGTTATCTTTTTATTAGGCAGATTTTATGGTTTCGTTGCATGAAGCACTATTTCTATCACTTCCTTGAGGATAGGCTTGATAGAGAATACAATGGAATTAGAGAATCAGGTCTAACTAATTCAGTCAGTTGATAAAGTTCTAGTTTTCATGTCCAATTTGAGGCACCTAATTTATAGTTCCTGGAGGATAATGGGTGACATCCATAAAACGTATTTTGAACAATGCTTTTTAGCCTGCTAATCAGTTGTTTGAAATAGAAATCCATTCTCCACCGCTTTCTAAGCCAAGCCAAGCCATTTTACATGTCCACAGGCAAGAATAACATTACCCTTGTGTTAGCTGAACAATGTCCTATGATGTAGAAGGTAGGTGTATGTATAATACCATATTTTAGCATGTGATATTTTATCCAGCTCTCTACCTCTTCTTAAAAAAAATAGATAAAAATTAAAAACTTTCACATCTCAAAAGCTCGTTTCCTGAAGAGTGGATCGCAACCCCTTCCCTTTTCTCCCGTTCTGTGCTACGACTGCTAACTCCAGTCCCCAGCACTGACTTTCACCAGACAGGTCAGTTAAGCAGGTCGTCTTCATTTCCGAAGGGTTTTCATTACTACCATTAATCTTCCCCCAGATCCTCATGAGGAGATAAAGCAGATATCAATACAAATAAATATGCTGCTTATTTATTCATATCAAAGCTCCTTTCTTCTCAGCAGGAAGTGAATTTCGGCCTCAGTCTCCAATCTCCCATTAGTGATGAATCAAAGGGCGATAGCAGGAAAAACTTGAAAATATTAAGATTTAGGAGGCCTCCAGGGCCTGGCCAACCTCTTCTTTTTCTACTGAGTCTTTCTTTCTTCAGGGTGTTGTCATTAAGCTCACTGGTAAGTGCTGGGGGATAGCATGGGGGGGGGGTTCAGTGTGAAGATCAATGACACAACAAATATGATGGTTTTAAGTACCCTCTTCTGAAACCAATCAATAATAGTTCCGTGCACTGCTTCTGGGCTCTGTTTAATCACACCTCCTCCTCCTATCTGAGTTCTCATGGCTGAAAACCACGCAGCTAATCCCCCAGTGAAAGGAATTGCTCTATATTGTCTCCACTTGCTTCGCAAAGATTCAGTGACTCCATCCTGCCCATAAACTAAGTTATCATTGCCTAAGCCCCTGGAAGATTCTTCTTCCTTTCACAAGGGAGAAGAAATACCTTTGTTACGGGAGGAGGCGGTGGTGGCGGTAATCAGTTGTGGGACTCACAATTTCTTAATACAGAAATAAAAGCTGGTTTGAATTTCAGACCCAGAGAAAGAAATAAAGACAAGGTAGACTATGGAAGAGAGTGCTTCAGCCTGTGTGATGTTTAGCTGGTAGGATGCTGATGCCCAAAGGGGTCAAGGTAAGGAGGGCAGAGTCATGACCCATGTTAGAGGCAAACTAGACCCATTCGGGACCCCAAAGACTAGCTCCAGCATCAGTTCCTAAGAAAGAAGTGATCCCAACACACAGCCTTTGTGCCCTGGGAGTAAAGGCTCATTCAGTGCTGTACATTCTGGTTTTCCTTTTTTTTTTTTTTTTTTTTCCATTTTTGTGTCCTAACCACAGAGCCACTTAAGATTCTTGGTTCCTAGAGCCTCTTTGTTCCTTCAACAAATGTGTTCTATTTTGTCCTCATTTGGTCATTGGGCTTGAAATAATTTACTCAACTTACTTATTAATTATTGCTTCTGCCTGTTCTTACAGATGAGAATTTCTGGCCTCTCTCAGAGTTTATCTTTCTTACCATAGACAGTTTCTGTGCATATTTTTTTCCCCCTCTCCTTTCAGAAATCTCAGTCTTGAGGTATTTGGAGGGTTTCTCCTCCCTCTACTTAGAATGAGTGATTTTAACTGAGTATCAGATTAAACCTTGTTCAATAAAACTTTCCAAATTCCAAATTTCCCTTTGCATGTCTCCCATTTTAGAGCGGGCCGAGGACCGCTCAGCAGCTCATGGCCACACATCCATAGGCAAGGAAAGACACTAAAACTGAATAGGAACAAAGAAAATTCATTACATGTGGCAATGATGTAGCACGTTCGTGGCAATCATTTTGGAGAGTATGGAGAAAATTGGCAATCCTTAACTCTGCGATAATTTTACTGCCTTCCGTTTCTTAAATAATTCAATGGCTCTTTTTGCTTGAAGAAGCATACATAACCAGAGGAAACATAGGGCTGCGTCAGGGCTGCATTGGTAGATTTATTATGTTCTCTGAAGAAAAGCATCAGATTCCAGAAAACAAACAAACAAACAAACAAACAGTATACCGGAGACGAACTTAAAAGTTCACCATCGATGTGGATGCTAATACATCACAAAATTTGCCTTAAATTTCTATTTATTTCCCTAACAGATCTCTAAGTTATCTACAACCATTCCTGTTCCACATGAGAAGTTTATATTAAGGCTCTGAGGATATTGGACACAAGATAATTATTTGGGAACATCTTTATGAAAATAAGATTACTTTTTCAGGGTTTTAGTCCATGATTTTTCCTTCAAGGTTTGACAACTGACTAATAATAATGCCAATAAACACCAACAATAACATATTTGTCATCCCACTATAATAGCTAAGTGGAAGCAATTTTAGCTAAACATGATCATCTCTTGAAAACAAGATTTGGATTTGCAAGAAATGAAAAAAGGTTCATGTTTTCCCTAATAATGGGAAAGAGATTATTTCTGAGGCCCAAAGACAACATAAGTTGTTTTGAATTGGGCTTCATCTCATTATTGATATATATTCATTTGCTGAACTGCAGCAGAGTTATGATCTTCTCTGGTTTCCTGTTGAGAGTTTTATCTTTCCATTTTTATAGCGTATGCTTTTTGAAAAGAGTAAACTTCCAGAGCAATTTGTTTAAGGAGATACAGCTACTGAATATCAAGATTGCCAAGAAACTGTTATGAATACACCACAGCTTTTCCTGAGAACAAAGCTTTGCCCTTGGCTCTTCACCTCTGATAGCATTTTGGGGAATTTGTCTCAAGGCTGCTATGTACAGTTGGGTAGGTTGTTCACTGCACAAGGGCATCTGACCAAGAGATGAGGGGGCTGAAATTTGGCCCATGCTTCACTTGCACAGCTGTATGCCCTGGCATCGGGCTGCAACCGCCTGGAAGGAGCACCTTTTCCTAATTCTCACAGAGGCATTTATGCACTCGTGGCAGCCTTATTTAGCTTGGCAACTAACATCCAAGAGGAAAACTCTCACATGTTAAGATTAATTTGTTTGCTCTGTAACGTGCAGAAAGAAGAGTGTCTCCACCAGCAAGATGCGGGCACTATAGGTACAGAAGGAACAATTTCTCACAGTGAGACAGACACAGCTATCTACCTCAGGACAAGCGAAAACTCCTTCCAGACTATTTCCTTATCAGTAAATTAGCTGTAATAATGTTTATATAGCAAGGTAAAGTATATCCTAGACTGGCTGGTGCTTAATAAGCCTGAAGTGCTTGGCGGTAGTTGTGGTTGCTGCTGCTAGGGTTTTATTGGGCTGTGATTCATATCTCTTCCTGTCCTGTTCATACAGCAGATAGGGAGGCAGAGCCTGCAACTTTCCCCTGTGAAGCTAGTGTGTGCTGCAGATGAGCCGACTTCTTCTCATCCTGGACTAGTGTTGTTAAATCAAGAGGAGTCTGCAGGCTGCTGTAATGATGGGAAATACGTGAGGGTTCATGAGCCTTTGCAGCTCTGTGAGGAGAGTCTCTGGCATTCACTCAGTTCTGAAAGCGCCTTTCCCCCAGAAGTTGAGGCCTGCAGTTCTGGACTAAGGAGAGGGGGGAGGAATTAAGGAGGATTATTTCATCCTCCAGGAAATGGAGTTCTCATCTGGAATGAAGGTGTCACGATCTGCCCTGTCCAGCTCTTTGCCTCCTGTTTATCTTCTAAGACTTGGGCTGCCCAGTGAAGGCTGTGGGTTGGTACTAACGCAGGACACTCACCCTTAACTTCAGCTGAAGCAAATACTTGGCAGATAGTATCCACAGTATCTACGGCTACTTTCTATCTGCTGTCAGCCCTCTGCACTGGCTCCCTAATCCCTAGGATCTGCTTTCTCTTTCCAGCTTCTTCCTCCTTGATACTTACTTACTTGCTTCTTCCATTTGGTACATCCATTGTCCCTCAGTCCTAACTGCTACCGTTCCAAACCCGTACCCTGCTCTAGGAATTGTGTTCCAAATCTGCCACTGACACCAGCCCCCATGCGTGCCCTCTGCCCACCCTGCTTTCTGATCTTGTGGTCCTGATTCTTCTCTATAGTCTCCTGCTCGGAGCACAGGCTTTTAAAATAACTCATGTTATTCAGCAATACATTCCAATAACCACATTTCCATTCTGGGATTGGACAATAGGTCATTGGGGCCTGTAGTTTATGATTCATCTTGGCTTTTTTCCAGTACCTCCACTTGAATTGCAATCTTGTTGAGCTAGGCAAGGATTCAAATGTACTTCCAAAAAAAAAAACAAAAACAAAAACAAAAAAAAACCAGTGTAAGTAGGATCAGAGGTTTTAATAAAGCAAATATACCTGCTTGATCTTGGGGCAAGTCCAAGGGCCAAAGGGTGAAGTGTTCCCTCACCTGTGTTCATGGACCTGCCCTCACATTCACCCTACACGGTGGGAGGAAGACTCCGCTCTCCACTCTCTCCTTACATCCCGGGTTTGCAATAGTGATCACATTCACCCGTGTGTAGCTGTTCCGGCAACACTTCACACCCAAAATGTCCAAACCCTCAATTCACTGTCTTCCCCGAAAATGACCTCTAAACTCAGATGCATTTTTACACACTACTGTCAGAACAGCCTTTCCAATATGAAACTTTGATACAGCCATTGGCTACCTCAGAAAGTTCCAGTCGGGGCGCCCAGGTGGCTCAGTCGGTTAAGTGTCTGACTTCACCTCAGGTCATGATCTCACAGTCTGTGGGTTCAAGCCCTAGGTCAGGTTCTGTGCTGACAACTTGGAGCCTAGAGCCTGCTTCGGATTGTGTGTCTGTGTCTCTCTCTTCTCCTCACCCCCTTGTGCTCTATCAAAAATAAACAAACATAATTTTTAAAAAAAGTTCCAGTAACAGTCTGTTCTCATAGAACAAATTCTGAACTTCTCAAGATGGCACTTGAGACCACAGTCTACTTTAGGGGGGAAGGACCTTGCTTTTGCCAACATTACAATAACTTGGAGGAATGCCCTTCTCGTTGAGTGCACCTTCCATGCCAATTCATAAATATCAAAGTACCTGTAGAATGATGCATCTGTATAACTTACTGCTTTCTAGCACCTGGTGTAGCCCACAGAAGATGTTTAATGAATCTCATTTTATTATCTTCTCATCCCTGTGTCCTTAGGATAATTTTTCTTTTCTTTAAGTTTTTATTTATTTTGAGAAAGAGAGAGAGAGAATCCCAAACAGGCTGTGCACCGTCAGTGCAGAGCCCAACATGGGGCTTGATCCCATGAACTGCAAGATCATGACCCAAACTGAAATCAAGAGTTGGACACTTAACCAACTGAGCCACCCAATATTTAACTCCAACATAGAGTTTTTAATTTCTCTCTATTTATATTTATTATAAACAGTTTTTCTTCACAATATTCTGAGTATTTGATGAAAATGGNTAGCAGCACTCTCCACAATAGCTAAAACATGGAAAGAGCCTAAGTGACCACATGGCTTTTTTGCTCTGAGGTCTGTTTTTTTTCTTTTCTTCTGACAAGCATAGCATTGCTCTCTTGTTCTTTTTTTAACTGGATTTGTTTTGAGTTCAGAATAGCACTGGAATCTATCATCCATGTTGCTGGTATGCACTGGAATTAGGCATCGCACAAACCCTACTAACCTTTACCTCTGGACAGTGAATCTCCAGATTGGGGATGAGTGGGGGACCAGCAGCAGCTGATCTAAGTAGCACCAATTTTGATAGCCTCACTGAATTTCACCTTCCTCTTAGGTCCCTCTCACCTTGATTGGAATGGCCTGCACCAATATCTTGGCTGCAGATGTGTACATGTCAAACTCTGGCCTATGCATGGACCCAAAGGTCTTCCATTGTGATCCTTAGCAAAGCTGAACACCATGAAATAAAACAAACAAGAAAGACTTCACCAGCTATGAAAGAAGAGCAAAAATACAGCAAAGAAGGAACAAGAAGCCTAAACTCGGTCATGATTATGCCATATAGATTTGTGGTATTTCATAGCTAGTATTTCACCTTTCCTGTTCATGGCCCATCCTTGTTGGAAGAAGACATTGAGGGCAAGATGGCCTCCTTGCAACATACACATGCACATGCAAACACTGTGTATGTATTTAAACTGTAGTTTCTGGTAGTCTTGTCTAAGGTTGATGTCTAATTTCTTGAGGACTTTTTTAAGTCAAGTTGGGTTTATGGGTATCAAAAGCAGTCATGTCAAGATCTCTCACCAAGAGGGGACAGGATGCCTGCTGGGTAATATGACAAAGCTGGCAAAATCTTTGGAGGCTTGGTACCTTGATAGAGGAAGTGATGGCTATTTGTTCATTGCAACTTTCCTAAGCTGCACATATGCTCTCTAGATGTAGGGCTGGAATCACTGGGTTTCTTCTCCCCTCCCCCCTCAGTCATTTCGGTCTGTTTATTTTATACAGCTATGAACAGCTAATTGATTGCATCATGAGAATGCTCATCTAGGTTTCTCGAATTCTTTCAGAAGTTGACTCTTGCTTTCAATGTACAGGTTCCGCTTGCCCTCTGAAAGTAGTGTTCCTACTACTATGAAAACTTTCCTAAGCAACAATGGTGTAAGGTGAAGAAGCAATAACCATTGCACGTCTCTTGGGCTTTTCTGATGCCTTAGTGCATATCTTGCTAATGGAGGTTCAAAATAAATCAAGATAAAGCCCAGATGCCCACAGCCACCATTCAAAGCTCTGGTGGCCGGATGAGGAGATGATGAGGGCAGTTCCCAGAGGAGGAGCCTGGCGAGGTAGCTCCTATTGCTCTGCTCAGGGTGCATCCCGCATCAGTGGATGCTCACTGCGAAACCCATGCTGAACTCTATATTCATGTTCTGCCCTTTTTCGTAAAAGTGAAAATCCTCCTCAAGTTTCTTCTGGTTAGTGAAAACAGATACCGACATAGCAGGTCTTTTGTGACGCACACTTTTGAAAAGTGGGGCATACAGGTATCATTGGGTTTGCCGATCTCACCAGCCATTCCGCCAACGGATTAACTACCAAGCACAGTACTGCCTCCCTTTCAGAGTCATGACTGACCAAGCACGTGTCACCTCATCCAGGCTACTCTCGACGGTGTGACCAGTTCCACCATCTGTTGAAACGAAAAGTCCCCCGTTTCAACCTTTGTTGACTTCTGACCATCACTACACAATAATCAATCAATCCATATTCAATACTAATCTACTGGATACTCACTGTGCCACAGAATCTACTAGGTTTTCTTCCCTAATACCGCCATTTCATCCCCATCAACAAAATCCAGCACTGTTTGTTCTGCATTATAGTTTTCTGTATATTGTGGCAAGCAAATTATTATCTTATAAAACAGCTACTCCTGTGCAATAAATACAATGTCCCATCAAGAATCTCTCACCTCTATAAGGCAGGTACATAAATAAAACATGAAAGTGTTAAGTCTGACTTATATTTGTCTAAGTTTCTGGTCATATGAAAAAACAGAACATGCAAGCATTAAAATTACATTAAAGAAAAATTGTTTGAGAATTGCTAAATGGCAAAAAAAGCAACAACAACCCATAATTAGGATCCATTTTCAATTAATAAGTTCACCCCTCGGAGCTCCAGTTTGGCTGGTACAAGTGAGCTGCACTGGGCAGGAAAACCAGTATTTAGAGCCAATAGCTGTGAGCACACATAGTTCTAGACCATTTATTATTCTGTACAGTAAATGGCTGGCCCATAATTCACAAGCTGGGAGTTAATGAGAATATCTGTCCTTAATACCCATAAGGAAGATAAGGACCAGCATAATGTGGTTTATCCAGTACTTCTCAGCCTTTCAAGGGCAGGAGTGAAAGCCTCTGACAGCAAAATGCAACAAGAAATATTGCAGTGACCTGCAGATTCCTGCTCTCCCATCAAACCAATCCATGTGTATAGGTACTAAGGAACAATTCATTCTGAATTACTGTTCCCAAATAACTAGATCCTTTATAATCGTTGGCACATTTAACTTAACGATATAATTGTGTTGCTCCAAAGAAGAAAGGGATGGAGTAGAGAAACTTAATTCTTAGCTAGCAAAACTAGACTATATGCACACATATGTAATATTTCATAATTGTATTCAAAACCATATATAAAATATGCATTCTCTCTCTATTCTACTCAAAACTACATGTGTATATATTATATATCTATACATATATAGGATATGTAATATATATACACACAAATTATATATATACAAATGCACATATACATAACATATATACACAGAAGGAGGGGATAGGAGAAAGAAACAAATTAAACAGGGAGACAGTCCCCCAAATGACTAATTGTTTATCAGTTTATCTGATTTTATTACCAACCTTTAGAAAGTAAATATCTGCTTGGGGCTTCATCAGAGCAGTAATAAATATTAATAATTACCAATTGACTACAGGTTTTAAATGGCTTTTCTAAAGCAATGTGTCAGCAATACTGTGTTCCTAGTAAGCACAGAATGGATGTCTGCATTAACAGCTTCTCCTCGGTGTGGGGTTTTAAAGTCAGGGATGTTCTCAACGGTGTATCCTAATGGCCTCTAACTCTCTCTGCTATTTCCTTGAAGGCAGTTGAAGTGTCTTGTAAAGAAGATGTGTTACCACTCTGTGCTGAAATGAACCTACAAAATGCCCCACCTTAAATAAAGGCAGACTTTCTGTGTGTGTGTGTGTGTGTGTGTGTGTGTGTGTGAGAGAGAGAGAGAGAGAGAGACAGAGACAGAGACAGACAGAGAGAAAGAGAGAGAGAGAGAAAGCAAGCGTGAGTGCGTGTGTGCACATGCGTGCATGTTGCTTAGGTACCTGATAGTGAGGGTTTAGCCAGGACCTGTGTTCCCCCGATTGGCTCATGGACCAGAAGCATCAGTACCACCTCAAAATCTGTTGAAGCTGAAAATTCTCAGGTTCTTTCCACTGTCCATCTACTAATGGAGGGGAACCCAGGAATCTGTGTTTACAAGTTCTGCAGGTGATGTGTTTGCTCACTCAAGTTTCTGAAGTATTGGAATAGAGTTTTTCTTGACTCAGTATTGTGCTGTGAATCAAGTGGGTATAAGTAAGCAGATGCCAGGGACTTCATAACTTCAAAACACTGGCATTTTAAATTTTATATAAACGGCTCCAAGGCATTGCTTGTATTCTATTGGAATATTCTATGGAATATTGTATTCTNGATGCCAGGGACTTCATAACTTCAAAACACTGGCATTTTAAATTTTATATAAACGGCTCCAATTGCTTGTATTCTATTGGAATATTCTATGGAATATTGTATTCCAATGGAAGACCTGATATTGCATTTTGTGGAGGACACGCTCATGGATCCAAAATAGTAAAGAGGCATTAAGAGTCTTTTTGTCCCCGTCCTGCACTGTGGCTTAAGTGGCAGGAAAGAATTCATTTTATTCTGAGTTTAATCACACTTCAGACAGCAAGAAATAGAGTTTGAGTATTCATGTTAAAATTCTATTCCCTCAAACAACTGTGTCTGAGGAGAAATGCAGAAAAAACCAGAGAGGAATACAAAAGTGATATAGTTGGAGTTTGTGATCATTTGCTAAGAAAGGCTCATGTGTGTAGTTAAATGTATTGCCTGCAAAATTTGGGCCCCAACTCACTGTTGGCAATTACTTTTCTACGCGGTCAACTAGCTGAGGGAGTGACACTGAGCATTCTCCCTTTTGCATAGACTGTGTTCCTTCCCCTCTCCCTTAATCTGTTGCCTCAAAGGCAGCCGAGAGTGGTATCTGCATGCTGAGTAAGTGTGACCTTCCTTCCAAGCATCAGCAAAGTAAACAAAGAGTGGGCCAAGTCCAAACTAGTGATTGGAAAAATAACGGCAGCCATCCTCTCAAGCCCTCGGAGAAGAAGCATGAGTATCTGAGACTCTACTGTGTCTGCCTGAGTAAGAAGAGAGAAAAGAAAACAAGGTATGACGTGACCTTAGGGATGTTTTCCTTTCCGGTCCCTGGCGTCGTCCTTCTTAGCTGCAATGGGAGAGCAGAATTATGATGCATCCAACTGGGATGGGAGCACAGGCTGTTATCTAGTTTCAAGACCAGCTCAAGGTTCCCTTGGTTCTAAGCTAGGCATTGGATGATGGGTGTCTATTCAATAAAGTTGTGTATCTGATGCTTTTCTTCTTTCACTTTAAGCTCAGGGTGTGCACAATACCTTGCCTGCTTAACAATTTCTGGGCTGACTGAGGCTTTGGCCGTATGTGAACCTGGCTGGCTCCATGCCACACCCTGTAACCTGCAGTCCCCAGTGTAATTTCTGCACCCCGAGCTGTTCCACATGGCTTCAGGCACCATTTATCACCAAATACCACTCAGACTTCCAATGGGCAGAAATTTTATCAATATCCACGTTTGCCACAACAGACACATGCCCCGTTTTATTTCAGGATCGCAATTCAAGACTTTGTCAGATGAACACAAAACGAGCAGTGTGTGTAACAGGTTACAAATGGGCAAAAGTTTTTGTTTTTGCAATTCGCATACCTACCCTCCAACAAAGCCATAGTGTCATAACATTTCCCCAAAGCTATGTTGATGAGAAGAAGGTGGGTAGAGCTTTTGTCAAATAGATGGAGATACAGATGGCCTTCATTTTCTTAAACCTTAAGGCTGGGGTGCATATGTGTGTGCACGCATACCCATGTGTGTTTACCTGCATTAGTCACAGTGCGCCACAGATATGAGTTTGCAATAAATGTTTGTTGAATGAATTATAGAAAATATTTGTTAGATTCTTGGCTCAGGTCATGATCTCACGGTTTGTGAGTTTGAGCCCTGTGTCAAGCTCAGAGCCTGGAGTCTGCTTCGGATTCTGTGTCTTCTATTCTCTCTCTGCCCCTCCCCTGCTTGTGCTCTGTCTCTCTCCTTCTCTCTCTCTCTTTCAAATACAAATAAACATTAAAAATTTTATTTAAAAAACAAAAATATAAATACATAAGAAACAAGTAAGGAAATAAATGTATGTATGTTATTCATAACAATTAAAAAAAAAAGCAAGCTACTTCTGGAGCGAGTTACACCCTTGTATTAAGTTATCTTAATCAGTAGGGATATAATGAGACAAAGTTAGTACATAATTTCTGGCATGCAACTGGAAAAGGTCTCCAATAATCTTGTTGAAGGGCATACATCCTAGCAGAGGATGGCCTCGAAGTCATAAATTATATTCTGGCGACGAAGGGGGGATTATTTTCATCAGAAAATAAAAAGACCAGAGCTGGTGCAAGGTTGCCTCAGAAATATTTCTCCGTGACACCCCAAAGGAAGCCTATCTTTAGAGAAAGCTTCAATTCTTTTGAAGGATTACAAGTGGAAGGATTCCCCTTAAAGATGTTAGAGACTTTGCAAGTCCCATAAACAATTAGCCGCAATCATGTAATCAGTCATCTCCAAATGTTATCCCACCTAGGCTCATAGAACTTTTAGTTAATGATTTTGTCAGGCATATCCACCCAAGGGAGTTTCTGCCTGAAGAAAGTGGTGGGGAAATAGACATATGTTAAGAATCTTCATAGTTAAGGGATTGAAATAACAAGCAAAAGACAATTAGCACATATAATCAGCACTTTGGAAATTTGCTGCATTCAAGGTTTGAAAATTCCCCTTTTAAAGATGATTAACACTGCACTGTCACATTTACTTTTCAAAGGGACACAAACAGAACTTTTGTGTGATGCAATTTTTTAATCATTTGTTTTAGTTTGTAAACTGAGGTTCATAAATGTTTCTCACCGGTTAATTATTTGCTGCCTGTTCATGTAGGCAGTAGGAAAAGAAAGGAAAATTCTAGTCTCAATGATTTTAACATCTATTTTTCTTATAACCCCAGGGTTCCAAAAAAAAAAAAAAAAAAAGAATGGAACAGAGATCAACGTGTAGTTCTGATTGACTGACAATAGGATCTATTGCCGATTTATGCTTAGAATGTGACCTGGAAATTTGGAAGAATTTGCTTCATACAGTCAAATAAAAATCAGTTGCTACCCTGATTTCATTAACTGTGATAGCATTTATTACAGTGTCATTTCTTCATCTCCGATGAAGCTTTTATCTCAAAATAGAATGTGTCCTCGTCTCTTTCTGAGACCTGTTTCATAGTAAAACAGCTGCCAACATTCATAAAAGAAAAAAAAAGCTCTTTAAAACTCTGAGGCTATATTTAGTACACAAAGCCTTTGTTGCATACATTACCATATTCTTGTCAAGTACATGGTCCCAACATACAAGGTGAAGATAAGAGAGGCACACTTTGCAAGATGAAGAGAGAGAAATTGAGAGAGAGGAGCAAGCCGCAGCTCACAGAATCCAACGTGCTACTGCCAAACCCAAGAAAAATGCTGGGGAAAAAAAAAATCACTGAATGTCAGTGCCAGGGGCATCTGATAGTCATCTAGTGGAGAAATTACTGAATGTTAGTGCAGGAGGGATCTTCCTGTCACTGAATGCTGTCTTTCCACTCTAGAGGTGAGTAGACTGAGGTTGGAGCTGAGAAAGATAACGTGTTGGCTACTGGGCGCTTGAAATATGGCTAGTGCAATTTAGGGCCTGAATTTCATTTGGTAGTTTATTTTATTTTATCTTATATTATTTATTTTATTATTTTTAATGTTAATTTATTTTGGAAAGAGAGAGAGAGACAGAGTATGAGGCAGGGAGGGGCAGAGAGCGGGAGAGACACAGAATCTGAAGCAGGCTCCAGGCTCTGAACTGTCAACACAGAGCCTGATGCAGGGTTCGAACCCATGAACTGTGAGATCAATGACTTGAGCTGAAGTTGGACTCCCAACCAACTGAGCCACTTAGCTGCCCCCCCCACTCTTTTTTAATGTTTATTTATTTTTGAGAGAGAGAGACAGAGACAGACAGACAGGGCATGAATGGGGGAGGGGCAGAGACAGAGGGAGGCACAGAATCCAAAGCAGGCTCCAGGCTCTGAGCTGTCAGCACAGAGCTTGACACGGAGCTTGAACTCACAAACCATGAGATCATGACTTGAGCCAAAGTCTACGCTCAACAAACTGAACCATCCAAGCACCCCTGAGGGCCTGAATTTTAAATTTTGGTAACTTTATGTTCCAGCTTCAATTTCAATAGGCTCATATGGCTAGTGGCTACCCTGTTGGACAGGTCAGAGGCCCTTCCTAGATCCTTCTCTTCAATTTGGTTTAAAGTCAAGGCCAATCCATTAAAACACAAAAGAATTAAAAAAGACAAAAATCCTTCGCAATAAATGAAATCGTCAAAGCCTTCTGAAACCATCCAGGAGCTTGACAGGCACTCCAGGGGAAAGTGGTCAATGAAACAAAGACCTACAAGAACCAAAAACATCTATGAGGACTTGAATTCTTCCTCAGGAGGTGCGGAAAGTGTAAAAGACATAAAATGGCACCAGAGAGCATCCAGGAACCCACTCCTCATTCTGAACTCTCAGCTGGCGAGAATCCTGCCTGAATTGAGAGGGTATGAGAAAGGCTGTTGAGATACAATCAACAATGAACAAAAGGTGACATAATAGGGAACAAAAAAGGGGAGCCACTGAGCAGGATGGTAACGTTGGAAAGACCAAGAAGATCACCCTGCCCAACTCCTTTCTGAATCACACACAGAATCAATGCTGAGAGGATGAGCGGCGAGCAGACACTAATCGAGAATATTGGGCTTTTATCGTAATGTTAGCAAGTTGGAGTATGACCTTGGGAAACACACTTAACGGGCTATCTCACTTGCTTCGTCTGCTGAAAGAAATGGTAATGAGACTGGGTTTCAGGTGCTTGGGGAGGTGTAAGATGAAAGTGTAAGATAGAATCATCACTTGTTCCTTTTTCTCTTTTCTATCAGGCCATATTTCTCTCTCCAGTTAATAAGACCAATCACTTTCGAACCACAGTCTAGTGTCTTGTTATAGAATCGTTCTTTGAAAACAGTCAGGCTTAACACTTTTTTTAGCTTCTTTGAAAATATAACAATTGGAGCTAAAATTAGTGTTGCTCGTGTACTCAATAGAAAAGGCTTTACAATATTTAAAGAAGGAACATGACTATGTGAGGAAGTCTGTGGAATCTAAAGAAGTAAATGTGAGTAAGTGCTGAATTAAGTATACTATGAACTATTCTTTTTTTAGAGTTCATTTCTATTATAATTTTTTTTAATGTTTATTTATTTTTGAGAGAGAGAGACAGGGCGCGAGCAGGAGAGGGCAGAGAGAGAGGGAGACACAGAATCTGAAGTAGGCTCCAGGCTCTGAGCTATCCCCATAGAGCCCAAACTAAGAGATCATGACCTGAGCCAAGTCAGAGGCTCAACTGACTGAGCCACCCAGGTACCCCTACTCTGAACTATTCTTAATTAAAGTTCCAATGATTGTGATTCTGGGAGTGTAATTGCAAGATATTGTGATTTCTTTCATTTCTACTCTTTCTGCAGGCCAGAAAATTTGCATATTTCCTAACTTCAAGGTTACTCAAGAATAATCGTCTTTGAAAAGCACACTGTTGTAATATGCCTTGCATCTTACTTTCCCATCCAATGTTTTCCCCATTTTTTAAAAATTTCATCTATTTAGGAAACTATATAGTGTTTGCTATATATTCAACACTATTCTAAGCACTTTACAGATGCTGAGGCATTCAATCAACGTTAGGGTGTAGATACTATTATTATTCCCATCAACTTATAGAGGAAGAAGCTGATGCAAAAAGGGGCTTAAGGGTATTGCCCAGGCCATGGACAGCATTCCAAATGGTGGAGGTGGGGAGTGAAATGGCTCGTTTGGGTCTTTTAACCACTAGGCCATGCTGCCTCATTTTATATACACACTTAACGTCAAATTTAAAATAAGTCTTTGTAAAATTGACTGACTTGAAAAGCTTTTCAGTAGGCTACATTTGCTTCCCCATACCCTCTATCCCTACTCACTTTATTTTTGAAGGATCTCATACACGTGAGGCATTTGTCTCAAAAAGAGCTAAATCACCACTAGAACAAGGACCGTACTAGAGGAAAACATCAGATCAGTACCAGTTTCTGGTTGTTGTTTTTTTACTTTGTTTCTGAAATTTAATTTATTTTATGTTTTATTTTTTATATTTGAGAGAGAGACAGAGACAGAGTGTGAGTAGGGAAGGGGCAGAGAGGGAGGGAGACACAGAATCTGAAGCAGGCTCCAGGCTCTGGGCTGTCAGCACAGAGCCCGACACGGGGCTCGAACTGACAAGCAGTGAGATCATGACCCGAGGTGAAGTCAGATGCTTAGCTGACTAAGCCACCCAGGGGCCCCTACTGTTTCTGAAATTTAGAAAACAAAACCGGAGAGGCCCCTGGGTGGCTCAGTTGGTTAGGCATCCGACCAGTTCAGGTCATGATCTCCTGGCTCGTGAGTCTGAGTCCCACATTGGGCTCTGTGATGACACCTCGGCACCTGGAGCCTGCTTCAGATTCTGTGTCTCCCTCCCTCTCTGCCCTTTTCCTACTCATGCTCTCTCACTCTCTGTCCCTCAAACATGAATAAATGTTAATAAAAATTTTAAAAAGATCATACATTGAAAGAAGGCCAACCAAATGAAAAGAAACAGGTGGAGGAGATCAATAAAGAGGAGAAAGAATAATAGAAGGAATAAGGAAACGTTAAGAAAGATACAACACCTGTCAGCTATGCAGAGCCTCCTAACATGTTCAGTTCTCCCAAGACAAATTTAGTAAGCACTAATTATTTAGACTCAGTGACTTGAGTGGTTAAAGAACAGGTTGGCCTTCAAATAAGTATACCTTATTTTCCCAGAAGGAAGCAGTCTTGAATAAGGCTGCTGAGCCAATGAATTATCTTTTGTTAATTTTTATTCATGGGGTGGCAAAGACAACCTGAAGAATAGAGAATAAGGCTCCAGCTGGAGTTCCACAAAACGAGAGAGAGATCAGCACAATGGCAAACACCACTTTCCATGCTGGGCCTATCCAGTGTGAAAGGTTTAGAATTTGTGTCCTCACCACTGTCAATATTTAGAACGATTTTAACAGCTCCTCCGCTCTGATCTGATGGTATATATCTAACCATCTACACATTTGAATTGTAAGCAATAATGTTTAAGCACATACAAATGTACTATGTATGTATATACACACTTCATTTTACTGAGATACAATTGACATATATCACTGGATAATCTCAAGGTAGAGAACAAGATGGCTTGGCTTACTCATATTGTGAAATGATTGCCACAATGATTTCAGTTATTTAGTGCCCAGTGTCTCATATGGATACAATAAAAAAGAACAAACAAAAAAAGGAACAAAAATTTTTTATTCCTCGTGATGAGAACTCTTAGGATCGACCATCTTAATGACTTTCCTGTTAGCTATTCAGCAGCATTAACTATAGTTGCCATGTTGTACATTTCATCCCTCCTGTTTATTTATCTTACGATGGGAAGCTTGTACCTTTTGACCACCTTCCTCCGCTTCCCCTTCCTCTGCCCCCAACTTTGGTTAACCCCAAATCTCATCATGGTATATGAATTTGTTTTTGTTGTTGCTGCTCTGCGTGTTTTGGATACCACATATAAGTGATGGTGAATCCCTAATATATAAAAAAAGATAATACATCATGAACAAATACGGTTTTTCAGGAAATGGAAGATTTGTTTACCATTTGACACTGAATCAATACAATTCACTGTATTCATTAAGCAAAGGAGAAAAGTTATATGATCATCTCATTAGATAAAAAAATAATGATGACATTTAATAATATTCATTACTTAAAAAATTTCAAAGTTGTAAAGGTGGTTTTGATAGCAGAAGTCATTAAATACAATTCGCCACATTAGTAAGTAAAAGGAGAAGAAAGAAAGTCGTATGTTCTCTCAAAAGATGAAGAAAAATCTGCGTTAAAATTGATTTACTTATGATTAATATCATTGGTAAGCTAGAAATAAAAGAGAACTTTCTGAGCCCAGTAAAGAGTAGTTCCAAAAATCTAGAGTGAAAACATTCCTAACAGTAAAATGTTGGAAGCAATCACTTTAAAATCAAGAGCAAGAGAAGTGTGCTCATTATCTGCTTCTATGAAGGTTGCATTAGAGGTTCTTACTTTGTTTAGTAACACACGGGAAACAAAAAAATTTTAATGTATTAATTTATTTTTCAGAGAGAGAGAAAGCACAAGTTGGGGGAGGGGTAGAGAGAGGAGAGAGACATGTGGGACTCATGAACTGTGAGATCATGACCAGAGACAAAGTCAGGTTCTCAACCAAATGAGCCACACAGGCGCTCTGGGAAACAGATTTTAAAATGTAAGAACTGGAATGGGAAAAACAAATAATGTCATCATAGATGATATAATTATCTACACAAAAAAACAAAAATAATGAAGAGAGATATTAAATTAATATAAGATAAATGAATTTAGCCATCTGGCTAGAACTGAGATCAATATACTTAATCTATATGCCATCAATGACAATTAAGAAAATGTTGTTTTTAAAAAAGATAGCACTTAACAATGGCAACCAAAATACGCAGCACCTAGAAATCTAACAAAAGATGTAGGTCATTATGGATACAATTTTACAACTTTATTGAAAGACATGGAAGAAATCATAACTAAATGAAGAGATGTAACATGTTTATTGGCAAGAAGCCTCACTATCATAAAGATACAATTCTCTCCAAATTTATCTAAAGATCCAAACTCTATTCTTTTTTAAAGCAACTTACAGAGGTGATTCTAAATATGCATTAAAACACAAAATTACAACTGGCTACTGGAAAAGATAAACAGTCGTGAAGACTTGCCTCGCAAGACCAATTTAAGGCAACAGCAGTAAAAACGCTGCAGGATAATTACTGGGATGTATAAAACAAAACAAAACAAACTCCAATAAAACTGAATAGAAAGGCCAGAGAGTAGATTTAAGACAGGCACAGACGGCAACACAAAGCTTTAAGAATGGAGATGCCTCTTCAAGAACAGGTTCTGGACAATCACCAACCGGTGACACAAGGAAAGAACTGAAATTTGGACACTACCTCTCCCCGATTCACAAAAATAAATTCTATGTGTTTTAAGTATAAAAGTCAAACTTCTAAAGCTTTTAGAAGAAAGTATAGGAAAATATCTTTATCCTGCTAGAAGTTGGAAAGCGTTTTTAAAAAGCACAAATAAACAAAGGAATTAATAGATAAATTTAATTACATTAAATTAAGAACTTGTATCATAAAGATGGCGAAAGATAGGCCACAAAGGAGAGGATATTTACAACATCTATAACTGATGAGGTATCTAAAATATATGCAGTGAAATAAGTCAGGCAGAGAAGGACAAATACCATATGTTTGCACGTATAGGAGGATTAGGAGGAACTTAACGGAGAACCATGGGGGAGAAGAAGGGGGAAGTAGTGGGGGAAAGGGGGAGAGACAAACCATGAGAGACTTTTGAATGCTGAGAACAAACTGAGGACTGATGGGTATGGGGGGAGGAGGGGGGAGACGGGCATGGAGGAGGGCACTTGTGGGGATGAGCACTGGGAAACCAACTTGACAATAAACTATTTATTAAAAAAATGTGCAGAATTCCTAAATATCAACATGAAAAAGACAAATGATTCAGTAGAAAAATGAGCAAAAAATATGAATAAGCATCCCACTTAGTGGGGAACATAAATGATCTAAAAACTTAGTTTTTATTTTTTTTAATTATTGCTTTTTTTAACTTTATTTTTTTTGAGGGAGAGAGATAGAGTGCCTGGGAGCGAGGGGAGGGGCAGGGAGAGAGGGAGAAGATGGCAATCTGGGCACTGTCAGTGCAGAGCCCAAGGAGGGGCTGGAACTCAAGAACTGTGAGATCATGACTTGAGCTGGAGTCTGATGCTTAACCCATTGAGCCACTCAGGTGCCTCTAAAAATTTATTTTAAAATGCTCAACTCAGTAATCGTGCTGGCATCGCTGGGCTTGTGGCTGCACTTCTCCAGTCTCCGTCTCTTCTCACACACCCTCTCCTCTGTGTCTCTAATCTCCTTCTGCCTCTCTCGTATAATGACAAAACCAGATTCGTGACCCTTTGTCCGCGATGATTTCATCTCAACATCTGTAACTTATTTATGGCTGCAAAGACCCTATTTCCACATAAAGTCCTAGTCACGGGCTCCAACTGGACATATCTTGGGCACCATTCAAACCACAAAAGTAAGTCACCTGTACTCCCTCAAGAAATTTGGTGGAAGCCCATGGGGGAGGCGAAGCGGGGAAAAAGAGTTACAGAGAGGAAGGGAGGCAAACCATGGGAGACTCTTAAGTGCTGAGGGCAGACTGGGGGCTGGTGGGGCACGGAGGAGAGGGGAGGGTGGGTGGTGGGCACTGAGGAAGGCCCTTGTTGGGATGAGCACTGGGTGTTGTCTGGAAACCAATTTGACAATAAATTATGTTAAAAATAAATAAACAAAAATAAGACACAACATTTGAATGAATGAATGAATAAATAAACAAATACTATTTAAAAATCCGCGATGCTGTTCACAACATATGATGAGGGAAGAAACAGTTGTGTGATTCCCTTAATTCAAATATAGACAAAATAGACACCATGTCTGTAAAGGGCATGGCAAGATCGTTTCATTTTGTGTGAGAGAAGATAGCAGTTTTCATTTTACATTTTCCTATATTATTTGAAGGTGTTTCAATGAACCTACAATGTTTTACAAGCACACACAAAATTAAGCTCTTTTCTCTTTAACACTAAAATGCTATTGACATGTCTCTTTTCTATATTTGAAAATCTCCACCTACATTGCAACTCAGGTTGACGAAATGTTAAAGGAAGTTAATGGCGTTTCCCAGTATGCTGTGCCATGGCCGGCTTCCTGCCTGTTGGGCAAAGCTTCCCACATCTTCATGGTTAATGGCTTCCTCTCAACAGAAAACAGAGGGGTCAGACTCAGATCTGAGTCCAAGGCCAGCGGAGCATTTCTTCTTTTAAAAATAGCTTCTCTGTTTTTGTTTTTGCTTGGCCAGAGACATACAAAGAATTTAAAAAGCATTGTCCTATTAACAATAACACTTCTGTTGGTACAATGATATCATGAATGAGTGAGTAGGAGGAAGCAGGAGGCAAACCCTTTATCTTTGCTTCACTATAAAAGACAGGGGTGTGGCTTGTCAAGCCTATGCAGTGAGGAAGGGAAGTTCCAGGGCTGGAGCCAAGGTGACGGTCACTGGTCCGAGGTCATTAGAAGCTGAAACAATGAAATACTGCATTTCTTATCATTGCTGGTTTTCCTTGGGACTTGTGCAGAATGAGGTAGCATATAGAGACGCAATGTTCAAAGGATGGGAAGTTTTAGTTGGGCCGTGTAACTCTCACTCTGTGACTTTTCTTTACTAAGCGCCAACTCTGAAATGTGTGATATCTGCTAGAGTCTCTTCAAGGGAAACATACCCTTAAATATGTAACTGAAGGAACTGGGAACGTCTGATTATTTCAGCTGTCTTCATGTTAAAGTCGTGGCATTTGTTATAGGCAAAACAACTGTGAGAGATTTTGCACTTACCAAAAAATTCTTGACGCAAAATAAGATCTTCTTCGATTTCACTACAGAACAGAATATGAACAGTCAAGAATTTTAAGTTTGAGGGGTGCCTGGGTGGCTCAGGTGGTTAAGCATCGGACTTCAGCTCAGGTCATGATCTCACGGTTCGTGGGTTCAAGCGCCGTGTCGGGCTCTGTGTTGACAGCTCAGAGCCTGGAGCCTGTTTCAGATTCTGTCTCCCTCTCTCTCTGACCCTCCCCTGTTCATACTGTCTCTCTCTCTCAGAAAGAAATAAAAACATTAAAAAAAAAGAACTTTAAGTTTGATTTATTCTCATGACCATGGATTAGGGTAATGGACAGATCAACTTATTCATTAACTCTGGATTATGATATTTATGAATATAGTGAATTAAGTAATAAATTCAGTGCAGCAAAAGAAAGCTAAAGAAAGCTGAGATATAAACTTATTAAGGATAAAAGTAGAAATTAATTAACTAGAAATTAAAAGACAATAGAGCCAAGTAAACAAAAGCATAAATTATACAGAATTTTGACCAAGAGGGAAATACAAATGATAGAAAAGTGACATTACTGTAGATACAAAGATAGAATTAGAAATTGTAAGTGAGTGCTATGTACAAGCTTACGCAAGTACATTTTAAAATATATATGAAAAGGATAATTTTAAATGAAAATTACCAGGGCACCTGGGTGGCTCAGTCAGTTAAGCCTCCGACTTTGGCTCAGGTCATGATCTCATGGTCCATGAGTTCAAGCCCCTCAGCAGGCTCTGTGCGGTCAGTTCAGAGCCTGGAGCCTGCTTCAGATTCTGTGTCGCCCTCTCTCTCTGCCTCTCCCCTGCTCATGCTCTGTCTCTCTCTGTCTCTTAAAAATAAATAAGCATTAAAAAATTAAAAAAAAAAGAAAATATAAATTACCAAAATTGAATCAATATTTAAATATTTTAATGGATTAATGATCATAGAAAAAACTAAAACTTAGGCATATCTCAGGGTGCCTGGGTGGCTCAGTTTGTTAAGTGTCTGACTTTTGGTGTCGGCTCAGGTCATGATCTCACAGTTGTGGGATCCAGTCCCACGCTGGGCTCCACGCTGGGTGTGGAGCCTCCTTGGGACTCTTTCTTTTTGTGCCTATGCCACTCGCACTCTCTCTCTTTCAAAACTAAACAATCTTAAAAAAAACATTAGGCAAATCTCTATCCCTAATTTGAGACTACCAACCTAGATAGTTTTATAAGTGAATACCAAAAAAATCCCACCCCCCCAAAAAAACCCCGAGGCAATGCAAAACAATACTTAAACTATTCCAGAGCTTAGAAAAAGATGGCCAATATCACATTCATTGTACAATGCTTATGTAATATTACCTCCAAAACTGGACAAAGAGAGCTCTCATGTACCCACACATGATCTGAAATTAATCTCATTTATAAATAAAGTGCAGTGATCCTAAATAAAATATTAACAAAGTAAACCTACCAGTGTATTGGCAAATTAATGAATATACATGTGCATTTTGAAATGTGTATGTATGTATATATGTATAATTATGTATAATATATGACAAGACTTATTAAACTGTATATATTGTGCTTATTTTCACTCAATATGTGAGAAAATATCTTGACTTCTTATCATCTTCAATGACAGTGTGTTACCAGTTGCATAGTATTCTACTGAAATCACCAGCTTAAGGCAAAATAAATAATTTATTTGTATTGAACACAGAGCATATTTGCAGTGATATTAGGAAAAATAACCCCAAACACTTGTCAGTTACTCATTTTATGCTGGTTTCAATAAATCCCCAAGCAGCTGCACAATCAACTTTTAATTTTCTATCTCAGTAAGAGTTATGAGATAGAAACTCAATATGAGTTTTTCTCATAACAGAGAGAAAAGGTGGGCAGTGAGAGAGAATTCCAGAGGTCTGTTGAGCTAAAAGTATTTAAAGGTCTGGGCTATTTATTTCCTAAACTAAGGGGGACTGGCAGAGCCAGGGGGTGAGAGAGGCCAGGAATTTGAGAGAGAGCACCAAATGCCAACTCAGAAGAAGACAATTAAAATGATAAGAACTTGGGACCCCTGGGTGGCTCAGTCGGTTAAGTGTCCGACTTTAGCCCTGGTCATGATCTCGTGGTTCATGGGTTCGAGCCCCACGTTGGGCTCTGTGCTGACAGCTCAGAGCCTGGAGCCTGCTTCGGATTCTGTGCGTCTCTCTCTCTGCCCCTCCCCTGCTCACACACTCTCTCTCTCTCTCTCTCTCAAAAAATAAACATTAAAATAAAATAAAATAAATAAAGTAAAATAAAACAGAATGGTAAGAACTTAAACTGAAAGAACAGTTAGTACCAACCAAACTCTACTGGTTGCTCCACGAAAGTAAGAAAAAGCAGGATTATTATTATTTACTTCACAAGCCTTTTAAAAACTCTGAGTATAGTTGACACGTGTTATACTAGTTTCAGGTGTACAGCATAGTGATTCCACAAACTTACACATTTACACTACACCGATTGCAAGTGTAGCTACCGTCTGTCCCCATACGTCACTATCATAATACCATTGACTATATTCCCTGTGTGGTGACTTTTATTCCCATGACTTATTCATTCCAAAACTGGAGGCCTGTATCTTCCTCTCCGCTTTACCCTTTTTGCCCCCCATCCCGTCCCCCAAGTAAGTATCAGTTTGCCCTATGTATTTATAGGTCTGAGTCTGTTCTTTGTTTACTTTTTTCATCCCACTTAAATTTGAAATCAGATGCTATTTGTCTTTCTCAGTCTCACATATTTCACTAGCTTAACGCCCTCTAGGTCCATCCATGTTATCATAAATGGCACGATCTCATACTTTTTATGGCTGTGTAATACTCTGTTTCATATGTATGTATGTATGTATATCTGTGTGTGTGTGTGTGAATATGTACATAAACACACAATCTCTTCCTTATCCATTTGTCTGTTGAAGGACACTTAGGTTGCTTCCATATCTTGGCTATTGTAAATAATGCTGCAGTAAACACAGGGGTGCATATATCTTTTTGAATTAGTATTTTCATTTCTTTATGTAAATACCTAATAGTGGAATCACTGTATCATATGGTATTTCTATTTTTAATATTTTGAGGAACCTCCATACTATTTTCCACAGAGGTTGTACTAATTTACATTCTTACCATATAGTCTAAAATTGTAGTTATACAGAGGAGATTAGCATGGCCCCTGTACATTTCACAAACATTTTTAAGGTTCTACTACTATAAAGCAGGCAGAGCAATAGGTACAACACAGTCACTTAATGAAGCTTGAACATTTACACTGTAATGAATGAGACCAGGCAAAACGATTATGTAAAAGAAGGCGTACAAAAGTATATATGGTTTGCATGTGGGACATCTGCAAACTAGCTTGGCTCCAAGTAGCTAAATAAAAGTGCATGAGTTAGACTGATCGGTCCCACATAGGATTAGCCATGGGATTAATTAATTAGCCAGGATCAAAAGCTTTCCCTCTATATTAATTGCATCATATTTTATAACACTCTGTACTGCTGGATCACAGGGGTGCACAGCCCTGATCCAAGTCTAGTCAAACAAGCATTGGATCCCCATTTCCCCATCCATGGTGACTGGTCCAGGAGAGGATATAGGATCCAACCAGGGCTATAGAAATCTTGTCCTGGGAATTGTATGTGGACTTTGTAAGACACAAGTTCTCTTTAAGCTCCACTGAACAAAGAAGTTGGAGCTCTGGGGATGCCCCTGGCCATCTTTCATGCCATATGGTGAACACTTGTTTGCAACATCAGAGGATGAAGTAAACACAAGAGTGAAAGAGACAAGAGATGGATCAAGAAAAATACCCTACATCATTTGTGAAGTGGGGTATATTTCCAGCCTTCCCATTTATATGAGACAATAAATTTGTTTTTTGCATTAGTCAAAATTTCTGACTCTTACAATCAAATACATCCTAAATATATCTTCCTAATATCTATCCTGTTCCTGAGAGACTTTCATATGTGAAGAGTTCACACAACACTCTAACATCACCATGTTTTGATTATGGTGTCTCCAGCGGCTCTGAATCTCAATCTACTTCAACTACCACTGGACCCTTGTCATTACCCACAACTGCATTACTATGAAATACTATCCCTAATATCCCCAATTTCTCATAATTGCAGAGATACACATATATATTAGTGGCTGGATTATGTAAAATCGACCATGACATATTGCACAATACAATTAGGTGTTATGAAAGCAAAAAAGAATTATTTCTTATTTGGGGTAGTAGTATTGAAAAAAAGCTCAAGTGTTCAATATAATTTCTAGTTAAACATATGGCATGTAAAAGAATAGATCCTGTTAATGATTTTTCATTGCCCCTATTTTAAAACACATGGTATTCTTCTATATTGATCAGTCTTTAACCAAAATAGACAAAAAGGGAAAACCATATCATTCCAATCCTGCCGAAGCTAAATATAATTGATCTTTTTTTCTTCACATTTCTTTTAGCCTTATGCTGCATATTTAGGAAGCATATAGAATTAATTGAATGTGAAGAGCTACTGAGATGTTTTGAGATAGCACTGGGATAATAGAGAGGTAAAGAGCTGGGCCACTGTTAATCATAACAACATCCCACTTAAAAGCTGGAATGTATCAGCAATCTGCTGTTGCCATATTGATTTCACTTAGCCCTTCTGGATGGAATACGAGGGAGATTTTCCAACGTAGAATCACAACAGATGGTAGGGAGGTTGGGGAAAAAATAGTCTCGCAGTATAATGGAAGTCACAGCAAAGCTTTATGAAAAATATTATTATAATTCCTTGACAAACAACTGAGATGGAACCCAAAACATCTATTGGTACCATGGCAGAATCAGTGGCATAAGAACCTTACAGTCTCCAGTGATGTTTACCAGCTGCGTACTTTGTATCAATGAAGTTAGACCTCGCGGGTCCAGGGTATGACTCTCTTGTAGGGGAGTTCCTCAAATTGCTTTATCAGTCAAATTATATAATACCATTAATTAGATTAGAGCTCCAGGGGAAATCTTAACCTGGAAATGGAATCTTCAAAATAACATTTAATTATAGAGGAAGTATTTAAATGTTATATTTTTATAAAAAAATGATCATTCATATTCTGAACCAAACATTGACAGCAACGCCTCATGATCTCACAGGAGATTAATACGGAAGCCAAAATCATGTTATTCTTGATATGCAGAAAATACGCATGCCCAACATCACATAGGAAACACTTGTAGTTTTCTTTATTCTACCTAAAGCATTGGAAGAAACCAATTTTAACTAGTTAACTCAGTATAGTTACTACATTTTACCTTCCTTGGGTATATCCCTCCCTTACTATCCTTTCTTTGATCTTTACAATTTGAGAGGAACTAAGGTAATTCCTATTCTATGTCCTTGGAAAAAGCAATAGCCTGGTTGAAAAATATTAGAATTTTTAGTTCAAGGGGTTTAATCCAATTCTATCACATATTAAGTCTTTGACCTTAGGCAGGTTAGTTAACCTTTTAAACCTCCAATTCCTCATTGCAAAATTGGAATTATATCAAATAATGTTAAAGGTTATTAAGAAGATTAGATACATAATTATATAAAAGTGCCTGGATTAGTCCCCTTACTTTCCCTTAGTTTTGGCAAGAAAAGACTCTCTCTCTTTAAAGTGGGAGCGGAGCCGGATAATTGTCGAGAGAGTTTTTTTGCAGCTTGGGAGAGTCTAATGCATTTCTTGGGTCTAGTACTAATACTGGGGGACTGACTCCCTCCTAACGCTTGGTTTGTTTTTTTCACTAGAGCTGATTATTTGTGCCAGGGAGGAAAGGCAGTTCCAGCAGATTTGCTGCTATGATACATTGCTTGGGCTTTGTCTTTCTGCAGCAATGGGAAAGTCTGAAGATGAAAGCGAGGTACCAGGAACAAGGCCAAACAAGTGGAAACAGAGACCTAGAGGAAATCTGCTTCCGATCACGGCCAGCAGCCACATGGCTACCAGAGCGCTTCTGGAGTCAAAGTAGAAAGTTTCAGGAGTGGTGTCAAACCATCTCAAGAGTGGGGCAAGCCAGAGACCTAATGAATTTACTACACTCAAATGAGTTCTGAGATACTGATGTACGTTAAGTGTAAGGGATGGTACTGGAAGCTCCTTGCCCTTTGCAAAGTGAGGGCCTTGCCCTCTTCCTCCATTCCAAAGCCACTTCACTCAGGAAATTGTGCTTCTGTTACAGTTACTTTCATGGCTTTGGGTGCACAGCCAAAACATAAAAGTCCCCCCTTCACTCCCCACCCTCACTCTGCTCTGACACATAGCTCCCAGAGATATCTGATTCATCTCTTTTAAATGGACGTGGAGTCATGTATGTCTAATGAGATGAGAAGCCCTCACGTTTACAACTTGGCTGAGTACTGCCTTAAATCTAGCAGGTTTAGTTACTACCACTGTTTTATGCTTTATTTGTTCTCTTTATGCCTTTTGGTCTCCTCCTACTTCCTCTTCTAGAGGTTGGAATGTAGGTTCAGTGAACTTCATTGAGGCTATAATGTTTGAACCAGAAGGTGTGTTTGAAAATATTTATTTAAATTTCCTCATTTTTATAAAAGCCAAAAGGTCGGGTAATCTGCAGTGGTCACATAACTCGTGGTAGAGACAGGGGTAGAGCTCAGATGTTTTGAGTAATCTTTTGTACTTAACAAAGCAATGTATCTCTCTTCTCACATAATTTTCTGGGCACTTAGTAGGTCTTCAACAATAAACGTTCGGTTAGTAGTTCTTCAACAAGTAATTTCCAATTAAGACATCCGATCCTTGAAAAGTAGAATCCTCAGCAAAGTTGATGAAACTGTGAAATACAGCATAAGTGAGTGGAAAGAGCGTTAAGCTCGATGTGCTGGGAAGTACACAGGGAACAGATTTGGTTTTGATGGACAAATATCATCATATTTTCCCCTTTCTTCTTGGCCACCTTGCCGCCTCAGAAAGTTCTGCTCTTGGACCACAGTGTGGTTGCTTATGCAAAGTTGGTAATAAAAACTTGATCCATCAAAAGTGGAAAAACAGACTATTGTCACAAAGGGGAACGCTTCTCAGAACTGAAGACAAGCTGCTCCTTTCCAACTGAAAATGTCAAACACTTATTCATACGGTTCTTACCAGACTTGATTTCTGTGAGCAACTGCCAATTCTTAACCTCCCCCTCACGCAAGTACAAATGGGAAGCCTGCTCGTTCAGCCATTAAAATCACGTTAGTTTTGTTTGATATCCTGAATAGAAAATCATTCCTTCCCTCCATGTGGGAGTTATTGATTTGCCCTGTCATTCACTTCAAAATCTTCTAGTTTCTAAATATGTTTGTTGTTTACCTGTGGTGTTGTAAAAAAATATGATTATTTTCTTTATGGTTTTCTAGGAGTTTGGCTTAAAAAATAAACATTGCTTACAACCTGACTGATCATTTGAATTCACATTTTCCAAGCCCGGTGAAAATTACACTCTTTGCGGAGAGAGGGGGAAAAATCAAAATAAGGTAAAATATTATGTGTTCTATGTTTCTGGGCAATAATGAGGCTTCTACACAGAAACCTATGCATTTTCTTAAGGACTCAAATATTTTAAATTTTTTACTTCTGAATTTCCTAAATGACATATGACTTTTATAGAAATATTCTTAAAAGGAGCATTCCCAGATAATGGGAGAATTACCCAGAAAAATGACACATGCATGGTTGGGGCAGATGAAAACAAGGTTTTCAGTGAAAATGAAAAAAAAAAAAAAAAGAAGAAGAAAAAGAAAAAGAAAAAGGAACAGGTTTGATCCTACAGAATGAGTCACTGATTTCAGAAAGAGAAGAGGGAATCAGAAAGCATGATTTATAGTGCCCTGGTCCAATAAATCATAGCCAGGAAAGAGTTGTAAGGTACAAAACATTTCCTGTGATATGTCTCTTCAAGCACCAGATTGATAAATCTTCAAAAATTAGTCCCTACCCCCACACGTGTATTACAACAGAGAGATGTCTTGAAATACCCTGATTCACAACACCTTCATTGTCAAACTAACAAAGGAAAGACCACAAGCTGTGTTTTGGGTTTATTTCATACAGCACAAGGATGAAGAGCCCCAGAAAAACTATAAAGAAACATGCCCCCATTTCCCACTTCAAAAAGAATAGAAACATCAGTTATTCACTAAGCAGGATTTCCACTGTCATTATGGGATTTTACTCACAGTATGGAGCACTCCTACAATAGAAGAATAGAGGGTGTTTAACGGCCACGTTCTCCAGGGAAAGCTGGGTCATCTCAGAAGCTTTACCTCCCAATACAAACGTTCAATGCCAAGACTGCGAAAGAGGCAGGGGCCAAGCCAATACAGGGAAGGTCCCAGTGACTACTCAATAGCCTCGATATTTTTAAAGCATGAATTCTGAACCTCTCCACTTTTCTCGCACTCACTTTTTCCACATCAAATGACTTTCTTTTTAGACGCTCCTGATGAATAACTCAGAACAAAGAATGACCTGAGACAGCATCATTCAATCACAGGTTTGATCAGGAGACACGCCGTGTCCCCCAGGATTAGTAAAATCAAGACCTGATCATCCAAGGTTGGCGGTGAAGCATGGAAAAGACTGGAGGTCCCTTTGGAGGTCTCATCCACATGACTGCAGCCATACGTGGAAAGGGATTACCACTTTCAAAAAAAGCAGCCACATTTCTCTATAAATCTTGGAGGATATGAAAAATGTAAGAGGGGACTCTACATAATTTCCTGAAAAGACTCTGTCTCTTCTTCCCGATATTGGCAGGCTGCATGGGGTTTCATCATGGAAGTTGCCAGTCCTCAGCCTCCCATCAGTTAACATTCTGCTGCCCTTGGATTACAGCCTCACAACTCAAGTTCATAAGCTACAATGAAATAGGGTGCAACGTCCCGCAGAAACGTGTTTCATACAGAATATGTCTTCATGGATAGCATTTAATAAGAATATGAAATTAATATCTGTAATCATAGGAATGCAACTCTTTAATGAAAATAAACGTGAAATTGGCATTTTCTAGGGGAAAAATGAGCTCAGAATTTAAAACAAGCCTGAATATTCAGCTGAACAATCATCCACCTGAAATCGTGGTATTTAATTACGTGTTCTTGTTCCTTTAAAATGTGCAGAAGCTTGAAATCGTACACCTACAGGTAACAGAATAATGTGACTGGAGTGGCCTCAGTAAATTTATCATTAACATTTGCCTAGTATATCTTTTTTCCTCCTATAACTTTCCATCTTTCCCTGTCTTTATGTTTTAGCTGTGTCGTTTTACGTGTGTCACTTGTAAAGTGAATGCAGGTGAATTTGGGTTAGTTTTTATTCAAACTACTATCTCTGTATTTTACACAAGAGGGTTTGGCCCTCTTACACCAACTGAGATTATCACTGTATTTGGAATGATTTCTAATCATATTATTTTATTGTTCTTATTTTTTCTGATTTTACCTATTTTTTTCGCCTTTTCTGCCACATTTTTGAATTCAAATTTTTAAATTCCACTCCCCCTCCCCTGCCATTGGTTAGGGCATGACACATCCTAATTCTATTCTTTAGTAGCCATTTCTCTTAACAAGGATCCACTGAGACTAGGTCAAGAACTTTGTGCTTTTTAATGTCATCCTAACTATTGGCTTCACACACACTCTTTCAGTGGGATGCTGGTGTAGCTTCAAAGGTGACAAGTCCCAATCTTGCTTAAAGAGATGTGGCATGTTTTGCAAATCCTGTGAAACCGAAGAGTCACATAGAGGGCAGAGGAGCAAAGGAGAGAAGCCAGTATATCCATCTGGCTCCCATTCTTTGTCTATACTGCATCCATTCATTTAGGCAGCCATGTATTCAAGGAGCAGGTCTTTGCTAAGTGCCTCTCATGCTATTGGTATATTGCCTGATAATAAAACCAAATTGCTTTATATATAAGGGGTTAGTTTTTACTCACTATTCTGTGCATTGCAATGGAACAAAGACATGGTCTTCTATTTATTTTCATCTTCTCGCTCAAACCTAAATGAGTGGCAGAATCATGGGGAAGCTAACAGTCATGGGGAGGCATGGGGATCTGCATTGTCAAAAAGCTCTCTTTTGGGTAAAGATGAAGCATGACCACGTTTGCATAGCTTTTCCGTCAATCCTGCACATAGCGGTGATCTGTAAACATTTGCCACAGCGAAGGAGACAGCTGCACTAGAAATGGGGGCAGGCAGAAGTCTACATTTCTATAAACCAGTAGTTCTGATGTTAGTTGACAAGGCCTTCATTGTGTGGTTTGCAGAATAAAAAATTAATCCAAAGTAATGATAGCCATGGTTACATTTTATCTTTATGTCAGTCTGACCCATATAATCCTATAAAGTTGTACCCAGAACCTGACTCTTTCAAAATCATCTCTGGCTGAAAAGCCCTCAAAATAGATTATGCCAGGTAGGACAGACAGCAAGGGAATCCGTGATTGTGAAAATGTTGCTCAGTGGCAAGAAAAAAAAAAGTACATTAAGAGAATTTTAAGACTTTAATAATGCCACATAATGTCAAATGGCAACCAATTATATACTTTTCTAAAGGAAGACACATTTCTGGTGGCAGTAAATTGTTTTCCAGACAGAAAGTTACTTTTAAAAATAAGAAAGAATGGATTGTTTCCCCTTGTGGATTTATATTTCAGTTGAAGGGGAAAATGCTTAATGCTAACAAAGTGCCTTTGCTTGTCAACATCATAACTGCTACTTCTAACTTCCCACAATTACATGCTTGCTGGTATCTGGTGCTTGTTTAATCAAGTATTATTGCTTTCTCAGTCTTGTTGCCAGACATACTGAGTTTGTCCATTTGTGAGCAGCTATTCATCTGCTGACCTAAGGCTCACCTCTGTCTCCCCCTTGGAGGAAAGGATAGGATCTTGCTGCAGCTCAGAGCTAATCAGACTTTGATCTCAAGAGCCCTGTCTTTCTGGACATGACTTTTCTGCAAGCTCTCTTAAAAAAATGCGTCAATGAAAAACACGAATTCAAAGGGATACATCCACCCCTATGTTTAACTGTAGCATTATTTACAATAGTGAAATGATGGTAGCAGCCCAAGTGTCTGTCTATAGATAATCAGATAAAGAAGATGTGGGGTGTGTGTGTGTGTGTAATGGAATATTATTCAGCCATAAAAAATAATAAAATCTTGCCATTTGCAGTAACATGGCTGGAGCTAGAGAGTAATATGCTGAGCAAAATAAGTCAGTCAGAGAAACAAGTACCATATGTAGAAGTTGGGAAACAAGACAAATGAGCAAAAAAAAAAGACACACAAACACACACACAAATCAAGAAACAGACTCTTGGCGGAGGAACAAGGGGGAGAAGAAGGGCGGAAATGGTGGGGGAAAGGGAGAGAGGCAAACCATGAGAGACTCTTGAATGCTGACAAAAACTGAGGACTGATGGATGTGGGGGGGAGGGGGGGATGGGCATGGAGGAGGACANAAAAAAAGAGAAACAGATTCTTGGAGCGCCTGGGTGGCTCAGTTGGTTGAGCGTCCGACTTTGCCTCAGGTCATGATTTCATGGTTCGTGGGTTTGAATCCCGTGTCGGGCTCTGTGCTGACAGCTAGCTCAGAGCCTGAAGCCTGCTTCAGATACTGTATCTCCCTCTCTCTCTCAACCCCCACGCCTGCTCACACTGTCTCTTTCTCTCTCTCAGGAACAAATAAAACATTAAAAAAATTTAAAAAAAGAAACAGACTGTTAACTATAGAGAACAACCTGATGGTTACCATAGGGGAAGTAGGGGGAGGTGGGTGAAATAGGTGATGGGGATTAAGGAGTGCATTTGTCATGAAGAGCATTGAGTAATACATACAATTGGTGAATCACTATAGTGTACACTTGAAGCTAATATAATACTGTATGTTAACTATCCTGGAATTAAAATTGAAGCACTATCTCTCCACCCGCCCTCCCAAAAAACCCAAAACCAGGTCAACAGAATGAGAACAATGGTCTAGTGATGGAGAATACCATCAACACGTCTCCTGACTGACTTACAGTAAATTATCACATGATTAGCAGAGACATGTCCAGAGCAAAAAGAATTGGGTGATTTTGAATGGGTATGGGATGTTTAAAATTTTTGGTTCAAAATCTGTTAGTACATCCCAAATCCCTGCTGAGATTAAAGGCTTTACCTAATATTTTTTCTTGTTTATAAATGATCTATTTGGTTGTTTTAAATATAGAAACAGCATAAAAGTAAAATATCAGAATGTGTAGAATAATAAATGTTTCCCTTCCCTATTTGTCCCCCTAAAATCCACTTTCCCTCCAGAGAGAAGCCTTTGTCCTCATTCTCTTGTATATCCTTCTAGAACTCTGCTGTGCCCAGATAAGGAATTAATAACCCTTTCAACAAATATTTATTTAGCACTCAATATGTGTCAAGCATTGAATATGGTGTATATATATCAGTGAGCAAAGTCAATATTCCTTTCCTTCAAGTAGTATACATTCTAGGGTGGGAGACAGGCAATAGATAAGATAAATATGCTAATTTTTTAGTCTAGTAGAAGATAACAATTATTTTAAAAGAAAATTCAAACAGGGAATGTTGGTAGGGAGTCTTAGGAAGTGGTAGGAAAGGGTGGTCAGAAGGAACTTCGTAGACAACGTGACGTTTGAGCAGACTTGGAGAAGAGTTGTAAGTTCTGCAAATACCAGGAAAGAGCATCCAGGAAGAGCGAGTTGGGAGAATAAAGTGAGAAATGAAGTCAAGGTCCACAATGGACCAAATCAGACTGGTATTTGTCCCTGTAACAAGCTTGGCTTTTGTCTTAAAGGAAATAGAGTGCCATCGAAGGGTTCTGAGCAAGGAATGACACTGTCTGAATTACCCTTTGGCAAGATGTCTGGATGCTTCGCGGAGCACAGCCTGAAGGGAAGCAAGAGCTGGGAGCACACTAAGAAGGACATTGCAATAACACAGTCGAAAGATTAATCAATGACTTGGACCAGGATGACAGCAATTGAGGGGACAGGAAACAGCTGGACTCTGGATATACTCTGAAGGCAGAGGCAACAAGAACAGACTAAGGCTTGGATGTGGGCTGCAAGTGACCCTAAGGATTTTAATCAGAACAAATGAAAGACTAGAACTGTCATGACCTGAGAGAGGAAGAATGAACAAGGGACAGGTTTGGTGGGGGGATGGTGATGGGAAGTTCGGTGCTCAATATCCTAAGCTTGAGATGCTTACTAGACATCAAAATTCGATATGCTAAGAAGAGAGTTGGATATATGAATATGAAATCAGGGAATAGATGTGAACCAGATGTAAAAATTTGAGAGTCTAAGACAAATGGATGATATTCAAAGCTCTGAGTTTGGGAGCCCTCACAAAAGTGAACACAGATGGAGGAAGGAAAGGGGGCAAGGAGGAAGCCCCAGGGTGGTGGACATGGGGCGAAAGCAAAGAGACAAAAAGGAAAACCAGGGTGAAGTGTCCCCAGAATCCAAGGGAAGGACAATATTTCAAGGAGGAGGCATGACCATTGTGTCTAATACTGGTGAACGATTTATCAAGATCGAGGTCAATGGCAGTACTGATGCAAAGAGTTTTAGTGGGACAAAAACGAATTAGAATGGATTTAAGGAGTAAGAAGCCAAAGAGAAATTGGAGAAAATGAGTATAGATTAAGTCTCTTGAGGAGTTTTGCTGGAAAAGAAAGAAAAGAGGTATTAGCTAGAGGGAGAAAATGTGATCAAAAGGAGATCTGTTTTTCTTTAACAGAAGAAATATAAAGCTTTTTTTTGAATGCTGATAATGATCTAATAACGAGGGAAAATGTGTGGTGTTTTACACACAATTATTTTGTTGCACATATAATACAGTTACACACTAATTTGAACTCCCCCCACCCTCACTTAACTACAGTTTTCCATCAAGTTCCAATTCTCACTGACCAGAAAACACATCATTACTTCACTGCTGGGAAAGAAGAAAAATATTCTACCTTTGAAAAATGACAAGCTGTTATTTGAAAGGCACATCCTGATTTCAAAATGTAAACAAAACGAAATACAACAAAACACGTGATTCATAAACAAATGACATATGATCTGCCTCGTGGTGATAACAAAGAGAAAAGCATCTTTCACGAAAGACGGCAGCATATTCCATTTTATCAGCGTACCATGGTTTATCTAACCAGTTATCTGTTGGCGATGATTTCTTTTCAATTCTCTAATGTTACAAAAATGCGGCAGTGAGTATCCTTGTATAAATAATCATCTTTACCTGTCTAGGAGAATCGGAAAGAGAATCTTATGGATAATCCAAATGGCTGTGCATAAAGTTTTTACCAACTGCCAGCAATGTCTGAGATGCTGTTGACCACATTTATCCAACACATGATGCCATCAAATGTTAACCTGCCTATACGGTGTGGGAGATGGAAGAGTGCCTTCCCAAAGATGCCCCTATCCTAATCACGGAACCTGTGACTGTATTACCTTACACAGAAAAGAGGACTTTGGGATTAATTTAAGGATCTTAAAATGGGGAGTTTATCCTGGATTATGTGGGTGGGCCCCCTGTAATCACAAGAGTCCTTTAATAACTGAAGGAGGGAGGGAGGAGATCAGAGAAGGGGATGTGAAGAGAAGAAAACAGAGGGCAGGGGTGCCTGGGTGGCTCAGTCAGTTAAGCTTCTGACTTTGGGTCAGGTCATGATCTCGCGGTTCGTGGGTTCGAGCCCCGCATTGGGCTCTCTGCTGACAGCCAGCTCAGAGCCTGGAGCCTGTTTCAGATTCTGACTCCTCTCTATTCCCCTTGCCCCCCTCATGCTCTGTCTCTGTCTCTCTCAAAAGTTAATAAGCATAAAAAAGAAAAGAAAAGAAAAGAAAAACAGAAGGCCGAGGGATACAGTTGCTGGCTTTGAGGATGGAAAGGGGTCACCAGCCAACAATGATGACCTGTAGAAACCAGACAGGCAAAGAAACAAATGGTCTTCTAGAGATGGTAGCTTTACTAAAATAACACAGACAGTATTCTTTTTTACCATATTCTCTGAAACAGTCTGACCAGCATTGGCATTCTCTATTAGTTAACATTTCAATAGAATTATGCTTTGAAATTATCTTTTATAGAAGTTGGTCTGTATAGATTTTCTATATATTCTATAATTCCCTATGAATTTATCATCTTCATGCATATTCTTACCATGTTTGTATAAACCTGAGCAAAACAGTCTCTTATGATTTTTTTGAATTTCCACTACATTTGTGCTCACTGTCTTTTTTTTTTCTATTTTGCTTTATCCTTTTCTCTGTGATTAAGTCAGCTAATAATTTCCTTTTTTCTGTTAGCCAGCGTTTAGAATTACTTACTAGTTGTTTACTTTTTCTGTCTTCCCAGTCATGAAAATCTGTTTTATCACTTTTGAGTATTTCTTTTCTTTCCTTAGTTAGAAGTTATTTTTTTTCCTCATTTATTAGTGAATTATTTAGCACTGTGACTTTCTTTGAACATGACTAGATGGTACACATTCTGGCCTATCTCGCTCTCATCAGTCTCTCTTACATGCATTTTGCATTTTGATTTTCTTATTGTCTCAAAACAATTTGGGAGAAAAAATTTTAAATCTTTATATGGTTATGTTTTTTGTTGACTTTAAAATAGCTATGTTTTGGGGCGCCTTGGTGTCTCAGCTGATGAAGCATCCAACTCTTGACCTCAGCCCAGGTTTTGATCTCAGGTTTGTGAGTTCAAGCCCTGTTGATATATAGAGACTACTTTAAAAAAACATAAAATAGCTATACTTTGGGTATTTCTGAAAAAAAATGAATAAACATTAAAATCTAAAAAATAGCTATACTTTGAAATTTCTCATATTATTACATTGGATCAAAGGATTTTTTAGGGGGTCCTATTTGAGCTTTGGTGGATTTACTGTTTTTATTGATGACCAACATGTTATTTTTTGCAAATATTTCCTGAACATCTGAAATAAACATTATTCTCCCTTTTCAGGATGGTGACTCTGATGTATGTTTACACAAATTAAATCCATCTTATTGTTATTTAGGATTCTTGTACCCTTTTTTTTTTTTTTTGCTCACTTAGTCTATTGATAACTATAGTAAATAACTTAAGGTTTCCAATTTTGCCTTATATTTCTGGTGGTTTTTATGATGATTTTAATAACTTATTTTTTCTGATGATTTCCATAATGCTCTCGATACTGTATTATTTGATTAGGTCTGTATAGTGGGAGACTTCCGTTATGAGCTGTACTGTTTCTTTATAAGGCACCATATTTTGTCTAGATTTGCCCTGGACTCAAATTCATCTGGTATCGACATTGTGGCCAGTGCTTTTATTTTTGTCCGCATCTGCCTGGGATGTTGCGCCTCCTGTGATTTCCTCCTTTTGTTGGCTACTTGGTTGTGAATCTTCCTTTTATACAGAATGCAAGTGGGGTTTCTCTTGTGGGTTTGAGAGCCTTCCTCTTAGGTGAGTTTAACCGGTTTAAACTTAATCATGCAATAGCTATATTTAGTCTTACCTCACTCATCTGTTACGGCTTTTACATATTTTTAATTACCTGGCATAAAGGAGGAGAGAACACAGGTTCCATTTATTTAACACAGCGATCATGGGAGGTTTGGAGACAGTCTGACCAAGCTCAGTCTTAAATGCCAGGGATTGAGCTCTTGGCTCTTTTAACTGTTTTCCAGAATTCCACACCCTGTGTCCTGACCCAGTATCCTTTCTTTCACATTTTGTGTTTAATATTCTTCCTCATATATGTTGATGCCTCTGTGATAGCGAGCGTTCTTCATGAATAAGAATTATGTAATTGACAATAGGTGAGCGCTATCAACATACTGCCTTTCTGACAACTTTTAATAGGATTCATACATTTCTGAACTTGTGCGGCCCCCTTCCCATGTGCATGCTCCATCCCCGACACGCAGAACACATCAGGCTTTCTCAGATTTTTTTTAAAGAAATATAATTTTCCCTTTATAGATTTTGTGTGTTCCTTTGTTTTCTTTGTTTGTTTTTTGCTCCAGGTGATTTTCACCATACATCATCCTAGGCTCTTCAAAAAAAAATTGTGCAGGTGATGGCTAATGTGCTTTGGCTGGACGGTCTACTCCATCGAGGTTGAAAGCCTGATGACTTTACTTTCTTTGTCAACTTAATGTATAACATTCCTAGTTTCAGTGAGTATAAATGTCAAAATCCAGCATCCGGAATAGCCCTGAAGCATCTCAACCTTCAGCTTTTGGGGAGCATGCCAGAGTCTGTTCTCTAAGATGCTTCTTAACTGCTAATGATTAGCACCTCAAAGCTTAGAGGCACTCATGACTCCTCATCTGAAAAAAATACCCATTAGCAGAAGCTACACTGGTGTGTGTGTGAATGAAGGAAAACAAATTTCTCCAGACACCATGTCCTGGTGAGAGAATCAATTGGGGGGTGTGCTGTCACTCGAACATTCTCTGCGTTAATGCCGCTTCAGGCATTGCTCATTTTAGTTTTGCATTAGCAAATAATCTTATTAAAAAGATGGTCATGATAACACTGATTGATGGAGAGGAAACATGCCTGGTTTAAAATACTCATAATTTATAATCAACTGCGCTTTAACAATGTAAAAATGTCATTTAAAATGCTGTGTATATTTAATCTATTTCTGAGGGAGCAATTACATCTATATGAAATTCTAATGATTTGAATGTAATGTTCATCAAAGGGTTCTTCGTTTTAATTTCAGTCCCTTCCTCTTTAACAAATAGTTACTTTAATCTATAAGAACTGCATTCTTGAATACTCAATGATTATTAAATGTCAGTGTCTGGATAACGAAGGGGGGCCACTGTAGGAGCAATCATAGTTTTACCATTTGTCACTGCGAAACATCGTTGAGCAAGCTATTTTGGAACACTGACTTGGGAAGAGAATCTATGGCCAAGCTAGGAGAAAAGTTGTTCTTTTCTCTTGCAGCAATAGTGCAGAGTATTTTCTTCATCTAGCAAATATTTGTGAGGGCTTCCTGTGTGTTAGGACACTGCTCGGTGTGTGCTGCACTGACCGACGGGTCTCTCTCCACGTGGAGCTTCTGGTCTGAGGGGAGTGGCCAGATCATAAGCACACAAGGGGCTGGCCTGTATGTCAAGTCAGAGAGAAGTCCCTGCTACGTGTCAGCAGTGGAGTGGCAAGACCTGATTTGCACTTTTAAGAGGTTAAATACGACTGTTCTGTATGCAGTGAACTGGAAGAAAGCTCAGTTGAAACAGGGAGAGGTGGTCCATTGCAGGGACCCCAGGGCAAGGTACCGAGGTGGCAGTGGGTGGATTAGAGGTCTTCTCAAGAAAGTGGCAATGACGCTTGCTATTTGGGGATGTAGAGGTGAAAGAGGAAGCCAATCACAAGTGTCTTCTGAATTTCTGGCTTGAGCAACAGGGCAGAGGGAGTTCTTGAGATTAGGGGAAGGTGGCAGAAGTATATATAGAGCCCATCACTTGCCAAGAGTCTTCCTAGGGCCTGTCTTACATCATTTGTGACATTCACAAAATCTAATGTGGCTGGGGCGCCTAGGTGGTTCGGTTGATTAAGCATTGGACTTCGGCTCAGGTCATGATCTTGAGGTTCATGAGTTCAAGCCCTGCGTCGGGCTCTGTGCTAACAGTTCAGAGCCTGCAGCCTGTTTCACATTCTGTGTCTCCTTCTCTCTTTCTGCCCCTCTCCTGCTCATGTTCTGTCTCTCTCTCTTTCAAAAATAAACATTAAAAAAAACCTCCAAATCATGTGGTTAAATATTATCATTCCCATATCACGGATGATGAGACTGAGGGCTGAAAGGGGTTACACAACTTGCTGAAGCTATTTATCTAATGAGTAACAGTGTCAGAATTCAATCCTATAATAACTTTTTTTCCTCAAGTTTATTTGTTTGAGAGGGAGTATGAGAGGGGAGGGCAGAGAGAGAGAGAGGGAGAAAGAGAGAGTCCCAAGCGGGCTCCGCACTGTCAGTGCAGAGCCCGATGTGGGTCTCAAACTCACAAACCATGAGATCATGACTTGAGCTGAAGTTGGATGCTTAACCAACTGAGCCACCCAGGTGCCCCCCTATTCTGACTTCTAAACTCAGACCCTCGTCTCTTCTCCCTTCTGCCTCTTGAAATAGAATAACTTTTAAAATATGTGTTTTTCCTTTCCTTCTTTTATTGTGTTCTTTCTTATATCCTCTGACAATAGGTACTGTGTTACTATAAATATCAATTTATTATAATACCTCTCTATTAGGACTTTTGTAGGGTTATAAAGGCATCTGATTAATATTACAGTTGCTGTAGAACACACATAGTACTTGGATATCTTTCTTGCTTATTGTTCATATCAACACCTGGATTAAGATATCTAACAGGAAAAAAAGGTAGCATCCTTAATATTTAAAAGTAGGGAAAATAGCTAAAATCTGTTTTAATAACTGTCACAAAAAGGATCTATTAGGGGCGCCTGGGTGGCTTAGTCGGTTGGGCGTCCGACTTTCGCTTAGGTCATGATCTCGTGGTTCGTGGGTTCGAGCCCCGCATCGGGCTCTGTGCTGACTGCCAGCTCAGAGCCTGGAGCCTGTTTCAGAGTCTGTGTCTCCCTCTCTCTCTGACACTCCCCTGCTCATACTCTCTCTCTCTCTCTCTCTCTCTCTCTCTCCAGAAATAAATAAAAACATTTAAAAAAACAAAACAAAAAACCCCCCACAAAACAAAAAGGATCTATTATTTTTGTTTACTCGTTTGTTTTGTTCTGTTTTGGTTTTGGTAGAAGCGGGGTTGCCGAGCACATAAAAGCAAATTGCTGACTTAGTGACCCAATTTTGTTCTACTAATGTTTATCTAGTGCTTATTTTATGCAGGCAATCTGCTAGATGCCTATACACAGATCACACAATTAATTTTAAAGATTGGATATGAACAATATCTGGAGGACTGGAAGGTGGTTGGCAAATCATCTATACACACACACACACACACACACACACACACACACACACGCTAAGATAAAGAGCACTGTGTTGAGCTGCAAGATGACCAGAAGATAACCATGGGAATAAATGTCAGGTTCAGTTTGAGGTACAATTTTATTAATGATCTGGAAGAAGACGTCCATTAATGAAATTTCCAGATGATACTACACAGGGAATTGTCAAGCACACCAGTGAAAACAGAGAGATAATATTATGTACAAAGGCTAATAATAGCAAGAAATAAAGGTTAAGCATACAGAAAAGATCTCACTGCATGAAGTTCCACATTAAAAACCACCATATTCTAACAGAACGAGTAAAGATTCAAAAACTAAATAAATGTTAATTGGATTGAACGTGTACCAGAGGTGAAAGAAAGAAGTAAAACAATAAAGCCTGGAGATAGCAAGGTGTTATATATACAGAAAATGAGGAGGAAGCTGGAAAACCAATTGCTAACCAAAACTACAAAAAATCTTGTGATGTTTCGAGTATAGAAAGCATAAACCATTTTAAAAGCCCCTCAAAACAAGTAGTAAAACAGAAGTCAAGACTGAAATATCTTGCTGAAATTAGCATTTTATGCCTCCGGTTTCTGTAGTTCAAAGTGGAGGATGGCCCATGCCTTCTCTCTACACCTTTGAATGCAGAGCTTCTTTTTGAACCCATACCAGCTGAGATAATGCAAGAATAGAATTCCTTTTGTAAGTCAGTGAAGGCTTTTTGTTTCAAAGCGTCACTGGAGGTTGGAATTCCAGCCTGGGTGGGCATTCTACTTACTACCCTTGAGGACATATCTCCTCCCAACAACCCACCTCCAGCCTGGGCACTGTCATTAACCACCAAAACTAGAAACTGCTCCCCGTTCCCCCTTAAGATACTAATTTTATTATGTAGGTTTATTCTTGGATTTGACAATGAAAAGAGGGTTCAAGCCTTGCTTCTAAAGCACCTGCGTGCATTCTCACAGCTGATTCAGTGTTTGGTAAATCATGTGTTACTCACCTAAGGATGCAAACTCACAATTTGATATTAAGAAACCATCTGGCTCTTTTGCTCTCTCTCTTTTTCCCACCTACACCGAATAAAGAAGGTAATTTCCATTACCACTACCACTCTGATTTATAGCTCGGGTGTAAGATGAATGGCAGGAAGCACCTTTTTTTTAAAAAAAATTAACAGAACTAGCTTTTATTTAGCAACTACAATATGCCAAGCCCTTTACAAATATTAGCTCTTTTGTGCCCCATAATGATCTTATAATATAAAGATAACTGACTCCATTTTTAAAAAGCATTTATTTTAACAATACCAAAAAATGTGGCTTTCTCTTGAATGTGGTAATTTTTCATCTATCAGATCAGTGATGATCAGTTAAAATCTTAATTGTGGGAAGGTGTCATGTTCACTAGGTTCCCAGATAAAGCTTTTCAACATTTGAGCTTGCCATGATATGAGAATGGTAACAGAAAAGAAGCTGAGAACATTGACCTTATCACCCTGAAAATGACTCAGTGTTATATTTATACTTTGTGCAGTGTAACATGTGAAAAAATCTCAAATGTGGGTAGGTAGCCTCTCCTTTCAGGAGAAGATAATTTTAAATATTAGAAAAAAAGAACATTTTCTTTGTTAATATTTAAGGCACTCCTGAGTTATGTTTAATCTCAGTTGTAGGGTATCTCTTATCTATATTTTAGGAAACTGAATGATGCTATGAAAAGTATCCTCCCTGACATAGAAGACTTGCAGCCTGAATTGTAGACATGATCTGACACAAATTAGATAAATGAATATAATACTGGCCTTCTGTTTTTCACTCAGTAAATATTTATTGAGCACCAACTGAATAATCTCTCACCTCTGATACTGAAAGTGTACCTCGATTATGTATCTTCTATTTTCAGTACTTATGTCTTTGTTCTTCTTACTTTATTTTATGCATTTATTCAGAAAAGTATTTATTGAGTGAATACATTTTGCCAGGCAGTGTGGTAGCTAAGTACTGTCCTTGCTGTCAAGAATTTGCAATCAGTGGAGAAGAAAGACAAGAAAATAGACAATTACAATCAGTATGGATGGACAATATATGTGAGGAAACTATTCAAAAGTACATACATGTGAGGAAACTACCCAAGACCAAGGAAATAACTACCCAAAAATATTAGAGGGAATAGGACTTGGCATCTCATTCAGGGCTGGGAATGGTGACTGTTATTATAAGTCAAACACCAGATAATCTCAAAATTATTTTCTCACACNCAGTAAAAACACACTCACAAAATATGAAGCAAACTATACCAAAGCACATCATAATCAAGTTGCTAAAAAAAAAAAAAAGTGATAAAGAGGAAATCTTAAAAGCAGTCACAGAAAAAATACATATAACAGAGAGTGAAAAGAAAAAAAATGACTGTAGATTTCTCTTTGCAAGCAATGCAAATGAGAATAAAATGGAACATTAGCCCTAAAGTACTAAAAGAAAATAAAAACTGGCTACAGTGAAAATATCTTTCAGAAATAAAGGAAAACTATTCTTTCATTCATACCAAAGGTGAAATAATTCATCACCAGAAAACTCTCACTCCATGAAATCCTAAAGGAAGTCTTCCAGGCATAAGGAAATGATGCTAAGGGGCAATATGAATCTACAAATAGTAATTAAGAAGTAAATTTTTCTGTATTCCAGATGACATTATTGTCTATGCAGAAAATCCAATGGGTTTTCCAAGGGATCCAATGGAATCTACAAGGAAAGCTACAAAAATAATTGAGTTTAGCAAGGTCACAAGATAGAAGATCAATATTTAAAAGTTCATTACTATTTATATATTAGCAACACTGAGGATTTGAAATTTAAAAACAGTACTATTTACAATACCAAAATTTTGAAATACTTGGCCGTAAATCTAACTAAAGATCTACAAGACCAGTACAGTGAAAACGGCAAAACATTTATGAAAGAAATTTATTTACTTATTTATTTATTTAATATTTTATTTATTTCTAGGAGAGAGAGAGAGAGACAGCGTGAGCAGGGGAGGGTCAGAGAGAGAGGGAGTCACAGACTGAAACAGGCTCCAGGCTCTGAGCTGGCAGTCAGCACAGAGCCCGATGCAGGGCTCGAACCCATGAACCGCGAGATCATGACCTAGGTGAAAGTCGGACGCTTAACCGACTAAGCCACATAGGCGCCCGGATTTATGAAAGAAATTTAATGGAAAGTTACACCATATTCATGGATAGGAAGAATCAATATTTTAACATTTCAGTTCTCTTCCAATTGATCTATACATTTAAAATAATTTCAAAAATCCTAGCAGGCTATTGTAGATAATGGTGCTATCAATATCATGATGCATGTATCCTTTTGAATTAGCATTTTTATATTCTTTGCGTAAATAACTAATAGTGAAATTCTTGGGGTGTAGGGTAGTTCTAAACAGCCCAAATGTCCATTGACTGATGAATGGATAAAAATTATGTGGTATATATACACAATGGAATATTACTCAGCCTTAAAAAAGAATGAATTCTTGCCATTTGCAATGATGTGGATGGAGTTAGAGGGTATTATGCTAAGCAATAAGTCAGGGAAAGACAAACACCATATGATTTCATTCATATGTGGAATTTAAGAAACAAAATAAAGGTGGGGCACCTGGATGCTTAATCAGTTAAGCTTCTGATTCTTGATTTTGGCTCAGGTCATGAACTAATGGTTTGTGAGTTCGAGCCCAGTGTCAAACTCTGTGCTGACAGTGCAGAGCCTGCCTGGGATTCTCTCTCTCTTCCTCTCTCTCTACAACTCTCTCTCTCCCTCTCTCTCACCCTCAAAATAAGTAAAGGGGCACCTGGGTGGCTCAGTCAGTTAAGTGTCCGACTCTCGGTTTTGGCACAGATCATGGTCTTTCATGGGTTTAAGCCCTGTGTGGGGCTCTGCACTGACAGTGTGGAGTCTGCTCGGGATTCTCTCTCTCCCACTCTCTCTCTCTGCCCCTCCCTCTCTAGTTTTGTCTCTGTCTCTCTCAAAATAAATAAACATAATTTTTTTTTAAAGAAACAAAATAAATGAACAAAGGGAAAAAAAGACAGAGGCAAACAAGGAAACAAACTCTTAACTATTGAGAACAAACTGATGTTTACCACAAGGGAAGTAGGAGGAGGGATGGGTAAAATAGGTGATGAGGATTAAGGAGTGCAGTTATTATGATGAGCACAGACTGATGTATGGAAGTGTTGAATTACTACTATATTGTACTCCTGAAACTAATATAACCCAATAATTTATTTTTAAATCCCAGTAGTTCTAAAATTCACACGGAAATGCAACTGACCTAGAATAACAAGACAACTTTGGATAAAAAGAAAGAAGTTGAAAGATTAACATTTCCTGAACTAAAGACTTATGATAAAGCTACAATAATCAAGACAGTGAAGTATTGGCATAAAGATAGAAAATATGTCAACAGAGCAAAATAGAGAGTCTGGAAATCTCTCCCTTTTTCTTATCTCTCTCTCTCTCTCTCTCACACACACACACACACACACACACACAGAGGAAATTCAGTGAAGAAAGAGCTGTCTTATCAACAAATTGGTGTTGGGATACATTGGGTATCCCTCTTTAAATAATTTTTAACCTTATGCATATCTTGTACCTGTATAAAAGTTAACTTCAAGTGGATCATAATTCTAAATGTAAAAGCCCAAATTTAAAAACTAACAGAAAAAGCATATAAAAAAATCTTGTGGTGTAGGTTAGGTAATGACTTCACATTTAATACACTAAAATTGTAATTCATAAATGTATATGATGATAAATTTTACTTACTCAAAGTTAAATGAGTCTGTCTTCAAGGTACTGCTAAGAGAGTTGAAAAAACAAGGCAAATACTGGGAGAAAAATCTTAGCAACTCATGTTCTAACTAAGGATTTATATCCAGAATATATAAAAACCTCATAAAAGTCAATAGTAAAAAGTCAAATAACTCAGTAAAAAATAAGCCAAAGTTTTCAAGAGATACTTTACTAAAGGTGATATGTAGATAGTAAATAAGCATATAAACATACACTCAACATCATCAGTTGTTAGGGAAATGCAAATCAGACCCACAATCAGATAGCACTACACACCTATCAGAGCCTACATATCTCCAGTACTAAGTACATAGAACGGTACAGCTACATTGGAAGACAGTTTGATAGTTTCTGAAAAAGTGAAACATGTGCCGAGTATATGATCCAGTCATGCCATTCTTAGGTATTTATTCAAGAGAAATAAAAACAAATGTTCATTCAGGGCCCACATAAAATATTTCCAGCAGCTTTATTTATAATACCCCCACACTGCAAACAACCAAACTCTTCCCTAATAGTTGAATGGATAAACAAATTATGGTAATCTATACAAGGAACTACTACTCAGCATTAAATGAGTAAACTGTGGATGCACACAAAATATGGATGAAACTCAAAATAATTATGTTCAGTGAAAGAAGCTCAACCGAAAACGAAGAGTGCGTATTTTATGATTTCATTTGCACAACATTCTCAAAATGAAAAATAATCCCTAGGCACAGAGTAGATGTAGATCAGTGTTTGCCTGGATGAGCGTGAGAAGGGGAGCCAACAGAAGGGATTACAAAAGGGAACAAGGAGAATTTGGGGGATGGTGGCTACGTTCCCTATCTTACTTGTGGTTTCACGGTGCATACATATGTCAAAATTGATCACTATGTATACTTTGTGAGTGTATAGTTTATTGTATGCTAATTATACACCAATAAAGGTACTTAAAAAGTTACAAACAACCAAAGACCCCATTTCTCTCCCTGCCTCTACATAAGTGATTGCTATCAAAATTATGATATGTATCTATTCAGTGCATTTTCCTCACTTTTTCTACATTTTTGTGTACCCATTCAATATATACTTCTATTATACGTGTTTTAAGTGTACATAATGGTTAATATAATGTGCACATTACGTTTTATTGCTTTAATCTCTCCAGAGTGTTGTGAAGGATATATGAGCTTTGTTTGTGAAACTGTACTGCCTTTTGGGAAGAAGCCAGTCTAATCCCAAGAAGAGAATAAAAGAATGGAGAGACAGTCTTTCTAAAATGCAAAAGAAAGACTACAAAAGCAAGCAAGCCAGCAAAGACGTGATGAAGAACTTGGAAGAGAGGAGGCAAAAAGACGAGGCTAATAAAATATTTCACAATAAAACATCAAAAGACTTTTAGAATCATAAAATAGGAATTAAAGGGATTTAAGATGAGACCATTAAAAAGCTCTTTAAGAGGCTGGAGGAAATGAAAGTAGGATAAAACAGAAATGTCATGGAAAATGCCTTACAGAACAGACTGCTGGTTAAGCCAAGATCATGGTGACGCATGAGGAGGCAGAAGCCACTGCCAGGAAAGGGAATGGGGACGAGGTGCCCAAAGTTGGGTTTTGAAAGCACCATAGAAATTAGCCAGTAAGCCCCAAGCTGAAGGTTCAGAAGACTTGCAAAGAGAGTCTTGTGGGCACCAATGAGAAGAAGGTTGTGGGGAGAGCTCAGGAGAGCCAACGTTTGATGAAGGCTTTGCCGGTTAGAATCCGATTTGTCTGTGAGCATCAGAATATCCAAAATAACGGTGGCCTAGTAAGATGGGCTTTGGTTTGTCTGTCTCCTAAAGGCAATCCAGAAGTTGCCAGTGCAGGGCTGGAAGGCCAGAGAGCTGTTCCGAGCTACACGGGTGTCTTCTCTTCACTGTGACACCATCCCAGGTGGGGGCGGGGGGAGTCCTCAATTGGGGTCCAGGGATGTCTGCCGGAGCACCTTGTGAGGGTTACAGGGTCGAGGAAGGAACAAAGAAAGGGGAAAGAACAAAGGTTTCCTCAGGTTTCCTGGCAGGTGCCATCCAGAACTTTGGCTTTCATTTCACTTCATTGGCAGTGATTGTGCGTCACAGACATACCCAGCTTCAAGGAAGGCTGGGAGAGGATCCTGTATAGTGGCTATGCACCAGCTCAAAATCAAGACTCTGTAACTCAGCAACAAGAGTCCAGGGAAATCAGGTGCACAATTAGCTGGCTTGGCCACAAACCCCTTCAGGCTAAGTACTTTTATACATATATACATTTAATCCTCACATAAACCCTACAAGATGAATATTAGTATTCCCACTTTAGAGGTGAATAAAACAAGGTATCAAGAGTTCAAGTATATTACAGAAAGTCACAGAAGGATTAAAATCTAGATCTGTCTGGCTCCAAAGCATATATCCTTTTCACAATTAAAAATGGGAAGTTTAAGAGTCATGATCCCAGGGTAAAGATTCTTGAGAATACAAACGTGAATGTAAAAAGAAGGCAGGAGGCCCAAGCAGAATGATTAAAATTTTATTAAAAAACGGGACAGGGTATTGACAATTTTGGTGTTTTAGTAAGAAATTGATAAGCAATGTCCATGGAACATTTTTAGCTTTTGTTAGTGAAAACCTGGGTCACTGACATATATTTTGTATAGCTTCATGATCTCATACTTACACGCCAAATCCCCACTCTCTGAAAACCAATTTTCCCTTTAAATCATTTATTGGCAAAACCTGATTTAAACTGATATGAGAGTCTTTAACTTTATTATTCAGCTTATTTTGTGTGACTACTCATGACCTTCACTGCAGTGATATTAACGAATTGACCACAGGGACTTCTGTGTACTGCCCTGGATGCCACACAATTAATAGCATATGACCAATCCTACCCTTGCAAGTCACACTTTTTGGTTAAGAAATATATCTGAGAGCGCCTGGGTGGCTCAGTAGGTTAAGCATCTAACTTTGGTTCAGGTCATGATCTCACAGCTCATGGGTTCAAGCCCCGCTTCGGGGTCTGTGCTGACAGCTCAGAGCTTGGATCCTGCTTCGGATTCTGTGTCTCCCTCTCTCTTGGCCCCTCCCCCACTCGCACTCTATCGCTTCCTCAAAAATGAATAAATGTTAAAAATTTTTTTTAAAAAAGATATATATCTGGTTCCAAGGATTCAGATAAAGTAATATAGACTGTGTAACAATCCTCTTCATACTGTAAACCAACTAAGGTAATGTCTGTGGAAGTGCATGGAGGTGACTTGAGAAACCCATACCAATGTGTAACGTTGGTCCATGACCAGATGCACCCCTTTGCCTGTAGCTCCTAGTAAGTCAGTACCTGAGGTGTGTTTCCTTCCCTAAAGAGAGTATGTCTGTAAATTTACTTTGAATATAAATTTCCTAGACATTACTATTATTAGACAAATATTGTGATTTATGCTAACATTTTAATTAGCTTGGTTTAATTTGGCGATAGAAAAATCTTCCTCAGAGACAACACTTAATGTGTGGTTAATCCCCGAAGAGGCCCGACTGGAACACAAATCACCCGCAGAGGCAAATATAAGGACATTAAGTAGATAAAGATATAAAAATGCTATGTCTTGTTCTAAAATAATATGTCTAAGCACCTCGCACTCAGGTGATATGCACCATAAAAACCCATAAACACCTTGTTCTTCAACAAGAGGAATTATCATTAGCCTCAGTACAGAGGCAATCAGCATGAGAGGGTTTTGAAGAATTTAAAACTTTGCTGCAGAGTCTGCTTGTTAATTCACAGTTTCTAGGTCTCTGCTATCTGCTCACCAAGTGTCTTTGTACAAATTATATGATTTTACTTCAGCTCCCGCAGTGGTTATCATTACCTAGTCTTTCACTGAGCTTTTACAAAGCTACGCAATGAAGAGAGAACAGGAAGATGTGCTAATGTGAATTGTTCTTTTAATGACACCCTTAAACGTGCACTATGAATGACATAAAACACTATTTCCTAAGTGAGCAGCAAACTTCAAAATACTACCAGGCACATTATGTCACCATCTTATAAGCCAGAGGTCAAGCAAGATATGAGGCTTTTAAACCAAAGAAAAAAAATCTTTGTTTCCACATTGCTTTTCATCAATAGAAGAAATTTCTGTTTACCGTACAAGGTGCCTTTTTAGCATTTCAAGATGAGGGTAAAAGCAAAAGATATTGAAGTACAAATAAAATAGGCTCAAACAGTGAGGATAGCCATAACTGAGGAGCTATGATAACTCACCTAAAAAGAAATTTGAGAGAACACAGAAGACTACTAGCATGTCGTTAAAAAGCTCTCTGTTCATTCATTTTTTTCCTGACCCCCTAAACTTCAAGAGAAAAAAGGAAGCTAGTGCCAAATCCAGGAATAAGAGAACCCGCATGTGCCTCACGCACCTTGATTCCCTGGGGTGATTTCAGCAACTTCTTCAGACCAAGAAGAAGCAGCCTGCAGAGTTAGTCTCTCCTTTCTGTATTTCATTACCACCTATTATAAGCAACTAGCTACTACGAGTAATAAAAAAGGGAAGAAGAAAGCCATGGCCTTGTGAAGCTTGTAATCTATTTTTTGATAAAAAATATAAGAGCAAAACAAATTCTATAGAAAGTACACATGAGTGACAACGGGGTCTTAGAACCGATACGCACTGTGGGCATTTAGAGGAAGAGAATATTTAGGACGCTTCCAGAAGCTGAGTGCCTTCTTCTATCACTACGTCGAATGTCAGGGGACCTAAAGAATAGGATAGAAAGGAAGAAGAATGGGGAAAAACAGGTGAGCCGAACCCACATGTTGGCGTCTGGTGCTGTGAAGACACACACTTGAGATTTGCCAGCACCTGGTCAGCAAGGGCGTGAGAGCGCCCCCTTCAGGAGAGAGAGAGAGAGAGAGAGAGAGAGAGGAGAGAGAGAGAGAGAGAGAGAGAGAGACATACAGACAGACAGACACGAGCTCCCCAGCAAACGAAGAAAAGGAAGAGGGAGGATGTTAAGAGGCGGGCTGTCAGGCACCGGGGAGTCTGTGGGTTTTCTTGTCCTGGGCTTTACTCAGAGAATCTCTAGGACAACTTTGTGGAAGGTAGATTCACAGTTATAGGTTATGGCAGAGGTGCTAAATTATTGAACTATATTTTCTTAGTCCTGCAAGTAAGAGCATCATAAACCTGTAGAAAGACGGATTCACTGAAAAAGCCGAGTGTAGATCACATAATGTAAAACAGTAATTATGCTGGCAATTACTCATTTTAAAGTCTAAGCAAGCTGGCTTTAATAAACCACAAACCACCTATCACCAATAGTCTCCTTTTTATTACAATAAAATAGCACTTCCAAGCTTGTAATTGCTTTAGAGATCTAGAAATAGGATGCTGATGAGATTAGTTCCACGGGGTTCAAATATTTATGAAAATCCTAGTAATTTTAAAAGTCAAAACACAAACATTACCAGAAAAAAAAATGCATAAAAGAAAAGAGTCTCTCTGTTGTTTTTTCTGTTGTTTCTAAACCAAGAAGAAGCACAGGTTTCACATTTTCTTGCTTCTTGAAGTAGGAGCTTCTTAGTTGCTATTTTAAAGTAAAGATTTTATCGGGGCACCGGGGTGGCTCGGTTAGTGTCTGACTCTTGATTTGCGCTCCGGTCATGATCTCATGGTTTGTGGGTTCAAGTCCCACATCAGGCTCTGTGCTGGGTCGCAGAGCCTGCTTGGTGTTCTCTCTCTCTCTTTCTCTCTCTCTCTCTCTCTCTCTCTCCCCCTCCCTTTCTGCTCCTCCCCAGCTCACACACTCTCTCTCTCAAAATAAATCAATAAACTTTTTAAAAACTAAAGATTTTATAGAGGAAATTTTCTTGGTATATACATGGAGGCTATTTCTAACAGTAAATTTTTTAAAAAATTTTAAACGTTTATTTATTTTTGAGAGACAGAGAGAGACATAATGCAAACAGGGGAGGGCCAGAGAGAGAGGGAGACAGAGAAGAGCCAGATGTGGGGCTGGAACCCACAAACCATGAAATCATGACCTGAGCTGAAGTCCAACGCTTAACCTAATGAGCCACCCAGGTGCCCCAAGACAATTTCTAAATGAACAAGCTTCTTTACAAAGATGTACCTCTACTAGAACTTTAAAAAGCTTCATTACTGAAGGAAAGATACAGCTGGAGAGAGAGACGGGGATAAAAAATAAAAGAGGAACATGGATGGTGAGGGAGGAATAACGTGAAAAACAGTAGCTACAATGGCTGATGTAGGCATCGACCAAATGTCTTAGTCCGCTTGAGCCGCTATAACAAAGTACTATGATGGGGGAGGGGCGGGGGGCTCATAAAACACAGAAAAATTTATTTCTCACAGTTCTGGAGTCTGGAAGTCCACGATCAGATGTCAGCATGGTCTGGTTGTGGGGCCTCTGGGTTGCATACTGCTGACTTCTCATGGTATCCTCACCCGCCAGAGTGCAGAGAGGAAGCAAGTTTTCCCAACCCTTAGAAAGGCACTGATCCAAGTCATGAGGGCTCCACCCACACAGCCTCATCTTACCCTAATGACCCCAAAGTCTCCACCTCCCAGTACCAGCACATTAGGGAGGGTAGGGTTTCAACATGAGAATTTTAGAGGGTACAGGAACCTTCAGTCCTTATCACCATAGAGCATTCATTCATTCCTCCATTCACTCATTCTCTTATTTAACAGATTTTAATCAGGGTCTCTTCTGTGCTCAGCATTATTTTGTGAAAGCTACATCTATAGTTATTTAATTTTGTTTCAAATTCAATTCTACACTCTCCATATAAAAGAGATTAAAGAGGTATTTTAGGAAGCTAGATATAGGTCGTAAGTTCAAACTTTATTTTGTATAGTCAATCACCAAACAATATGGCTATTTTCTTGACCCCCAAGTTTGAAACTGGTAGTCACAGAAGTCAGCATTCAATTTTTTGCCATTCCTCCCTTTTTTTTTTTTTTTGTTATTGTTGTTGGTTTCATACTATATAGAAAAATTTTGATTCATGCTGGAAAGGAGTCACAGTTGGTAACCGTTCCTTAAAAGCATGGCAGCCTGTCTTGTAATCTCAGGGCACTCTTCAATTAAATAGAGGCGGAAGGAAAGCTTTGATCGTAGGTCTGCACAAAAATGATTTAACCTGGCACTTATTTATAGATTCAGTAAGTCACTGCGAGAGATACAGTGGTGAGAAACTATCTTCGTCACCCTTGCACAATTTAAATCTGCAGGGAAGATAGACATTAAATGAAATTAATTACATGAACTGTTATTTAAAATCATTGTAATAGGTGCTATGTAAGTGTAGCTGGGAGGCTGACCCAGACTCAGGACTCAGGAAATCTCAGGATTAAAGGTTTGAAACAGAGTGGTGCCAAGGACTAGTGAGAGGAACCTGAGACAGGCGACTCCAGGTGGAGCACGTTTGTTATTATATTTATTTTTTCAGGGCAGGGGAAGTCATAGGTGGCATCTTTAGTGTGTTAAAACTTGAAATATCACACTGCTGAGAGTAGTGTATTTTTAATTATATTGTGTAATATACAGCTATATGATACATTTTAAAAAATGAAAATGTCCCCTATATATATAGAACCTCTAAGCACCTCTCTGGGATCCCCATGCTGCCCTCCAGTCGGAGAAGTTCTTGAGCCAGGGTTAAGTCCAAGTGCACCAAGTCTAGCTAGCCTGACACCAGGCAAATTCTGTCTCATTTTTGAGTGTTGACTTCCCCACCTGTGAAATGGAGTTGTGAAGAATAAGTAAAATCAAATATGAAAGGCACCTTACACAGTATTTAGTAACTAATAGTTATGTAATACATGTTACATCTCTTCATCTCTTACATTTCTTCATCTCTTTCTTTTCTATTTCTCTGCATACGAGGAATGAGAACATGCACTTGCTAGGGCTGGTGTGTGGAGTAAGTGTCATTCTCTACACAAAAGCATATAGTATGTGGTACACTTCCAAAAAGTATTAGGAATAATAAAAAATAAAATTAAAAAAAGACAGAAAAAGCATAGCAGTATACTACTTCACAATTACTTGGGACTGGATGCTTTTATTCTTCCCAGAACCTGTTCCCTCTGAGTGCATAACTTATCAATTATAGGAGGGCTTATATGCTCCCCATTTGCCTACCAAACACGAGTCCCTGGTATGCATTGTCAGAGACTCATTTCATATGAATGGAGAGCAGAATCATATGCCCTGCCACACAAGTGTCCCTACTCTATAAAAGTATACTTCTTTTTTCTTGGCTCCATGTTTTCAATTATAAGGATTCCAAAATGGATTGATGTACATTGCTTACAAATCACTTCTTGAGGTTTACTGGCATCCCAGACAAAAAGAGTTCTCGTGATGCCCAGCTTCCACTCAATTTCTCATCAGAGCCTCACTCTTCAGACTTTAGATGTGCTGCTGGCTCATCTGGATAGAGGAAAGTGATACCAGGCATTCTTCCATTACAGGCTGTTGTTATTTCACCACTTTTGTGGTTGATGTTTACTCCTTGACTTGGCCCACTTACCTACACTAATGGAGGAGTCAAGAGGATTTGCTATCTTTCCCCATGCGTTTCTTTTCCTTTTCACTTTACTTTTACTGCATGCTGTCTTTTATAAGTCCAAAAACTAACTTGTGTCCTTTCTGGAACAAAAACATAAATAAAATGGCATAGAGATGAACATATATTTAGAGAGATGGATGGCTAGGTAGATGCTAGATGCTAGATTAGGTAAGTAGGCAGGTAGGTACGTACATAGGGAGGTGGAGGAAGGAAGGTAACAGAGTTGTGGGCAAAATTCTAAAGATGCCCCTACCCGCAACATTCTCCTACCCTGTTTATTCAGTCAAGAGCTAGTCCAGGTGCTGCATAGAAGGGATTTTGCATATGTAATTAAAGCACCAGATGGGCTTGATCTAATCACAGGAGCTCTTCAAAGCAGAGAGCCCTCTTCAGCTGATAGCAGTTTAGAAGTCAGATTTGAAGATGGAATGGGCCACATGAAACAGAAATACTGGTGGCCACCATGAGCAGACAGCCACTGCTGGCTGACAATAGGCCAAAAAATGCAACTTCATTCCTAAAACCATCTGAATGAGTATGGAAGCAATTCTTTCTCAGAGCCTTCACACAGCCTGACTAACACGTTAACTTTGGTCTTGTAAGACCTTGAGAACCCACCTAAGTAAACCAGATTTCAGAACTAGAGCTATTAGCTAAGTTTGTGATAATTTCTTCTGTAGCAACATGAAATTAACACAGACAGACAGACAGGTAGTCTAGATAGATAGAGAAATGATAGATAGACAGAGAGACATCATTGCTGGCATTTTTCATTAATGAAAACATTAGTTGAAATTGGTTAATGACATGTGATAGGAGGACTATTTGGTGATGAGTCTAGATCAATTACATATACCCTCCTGGTTATTGCTAGAGACAGAATTTACATTGTACTCTTAGTAGACTAGTAGGCTATTTAAGTTTTATGTCCAGATTAACTTCTATTTACAAAAATATCAGCCTCTCAAATGGAATACTTGATACCATGGGATATTTGGACAATTCAGAAAATAATACTGGTAGCTAATTCAAGAAATAAAGGCAATTAAAATTTCTAGAAAAAGCAAAAGGTGACATGAGAAAAGTAATAAAACCATGATACACTGCTAAGATCTGTTTTAAATCACTTTAAATAATCACAATAATATAAATACCCCTTGTTGATTGTGATCTTTTAGAATTAGCTCAGAGACAAAGCACAAAAGATTTAATTATGATTACAGGATAGAATGTAGATGTTATCAATCTGAATGATGTAAAAGCACAAAAGAAAAAGTTGCAGAGATGGAAGGGGAGGAAAACAGTAAGAAGAGCCCATCCTAGAAAGTACAGGAGTCGAAAACACGATCTGTAATTGATAGAACAAGAAATTAAGATTTAGTATATCATGTTTCCTAAAAGTCAATATAGGGCTGCCCCGGGTGGCTCAGTCAGTTGGGCGGCCGACTTCGGCTCAGGTCATGATCTCACGGTTCGTGGGTTCGAGCCCCGTGTAGGGCTCTGTGCTGACAGCTCGGAGCCTGGAGCCTGTTTCGGATACTGGGTCTCCCTCTCTCTCTGACCCTCCCCTGCTCACGCTGTCTCTCTCTCAGAAATAAATAAAACATTAAAAAAATAAAAAAGAGTCTAAAAGTCAACCAAAAATGGAACTAAAAATCTTAATACAACTATGTTTAAAACATGTGGAGGGAAGGTAGGAAGTAGTATAAGTGAATACAATCATTCACTTTCATCATGAGAAACAGATAATGTTTCAATTAGATGGATTTCTACCGCAAATAAAGATAGAGGAATTATTGCTAGAAGAAACAGGTGGTTAATAAGGGCTGCCTCTGGGAAGTGGCACAAGGAATGGAAGGGAGTCAAGAAGGAAACTGTTGTGTAGTCATTTTAAATTGGAAATATTTCAAGAATTTAACAAAGATAGGAAGATGACATAATTAACCTCCAAATACACCCAACTTTATCAAATGTACTATTTTCCCATATATGCTCCAGATTTCTTTTTCTAATTTGAAAAATGCTGAAAAGAAAAAATCTCCCCAGAATTAAGGACTATCTCTGGAGTTGGTGTTTCATGCCCTTGAATGTTTTGTTTTCCCCTTCATGTATATAAATCCAAAGAACTTAAATATTATTTTGCATGATTGTAAACGTTAAATTAGCAGTTTGCCAATTTTACCTTCAACATTCTTTCTTTGAAATTTATTCATGTTGACATATGTAGTTCTATTCCATTCAGGATGTGTTTGTTTTGCCATTAGTATACTTAGCAAATGCTGTTTCTATTTAATGACTACTGCACAATTTATTTACTAATCCTTCCAATTAATGGATGGTTGGACTCTTTCCAGATCATCACTATTTATAAACAGTTATGAGTATCCTTAACCATCTCCTTGCGTATTGATACAGATGTGCAAAGGCTGTTCTAGGCTAGCAGTGAGTTTCTAGAGAGTTGGGAATGCACACCTGCAACATTATTCATACAGTGAAGTCAGTGATGCCAATTAAAATTCCTACCAGCAACACAAGAGTGTTCCTGTGGCCTCACAATCTCTCCAGCTCTGGGCATTCTCATTTTCAAGTCTGCATGCTTGATGAGGTAAAATCTTGTTGCTTTGAGTTATTCTGCCTTCACCTGATCATTCTAGAAGAGAAAGCACCCCTTCAAATGTTTGCTGGATTTCTTCCTCTATGATTATCCTACTCTTACCCCTTACCCAATCTTCAATTGTTATTTGTTTTTCCTTGGTAATGTATGGAAGTTATCTATATACTTGGGATATTAATCTTCTGTTGTAATATACATTACAAATATCTTCTTCTAGATTGTCTTTCCATTTGGTAAACATTTTTATAGATGTTATACATTTAAATATAGCCTTATTTCTGTATATTTTCCTTTTAACCTGGTGGCGTTTTCTATCTTAAATTCCTCCCTATCCCGTGATCATAATATAATCTCTGTTTTCTTCTAAAAAGTTTAATGTTTTTCATTCTCACATTTAATTTCTTTTTTTTTTAATGTTTTTTATTTATTTCTAGGAGAGAGAGAGAGAGAGACCGCGTGAGCAGGGGAGGATCAGAGAGAGAGGGAATCACAGACCGAAACAGGCTCCAGGCTCTGAGCTAGCTGTCAGCACAGAGCCCGACGCGGGGCTTGAACCCACGAACCGCAAGATCATGACCTAAGCGAAAGTCGGACGCTTAACCGACTAAGCCACCCAGGCGCCCCTCACATTTAATTTCTTAATCCACATAGGAGCCATTTAGAGCCCAGTGTAAGGTAAGGGTCTAATTTTATCCTCAGGGGTAATCAATTATCCCAGCATCACTTCCTGACTCACCCAATTCTTTCCCCACGGGTTTATATGCTGCCTTGACGACCATGTTCCCATACATATGGAGGGGGTCTCTAGGCTCTCTGTCCTGTTCCAGTAACCACTGTGTTTCATCACCAGGTCTTCTGGAATATTTATTTTAACCATAATATAGATACACTTCAAAACAATAAATGTTAAATAAAAACAGAAAATCTAATCATGTTCACTCTAAAGACAGAGTAAATTGGTGCAGCAACTATGAAAAACCATATGGAAGTTCCTCAAAAAATTAAAAATAGAACATACAATCCAGCAATTCCACTTCTAGCTATTTATCCAAAGAANTTTTAATGTTTTTTATTTATTTCTAGGAGAGAGAGAGAGACCGCGTGAGCAGGGGAGGATCAGAGAGAGAGGGAATCACAGACCGAAACAGGCTCCAGGCTCTGAGCTAGCTGTCAGCACAGAGCCCAATGCGGGGCTTGAACCCACGAACCGCAAGATCATGACCTAAGCGAAAGTCGGACGCTTAACCTAAGCCACCCAGGCGCCCCTCACATTTAATTTCTTAATCCACATAGGAGCCATTTAGAGCCCAGTGTAAGGTAAGGGTCTAATTTTATCCTCAGGGGTAATCAATTATCCCAGCATCACTTCCTGACTCACCCAATTCTTTCCCCACGGGTTTATATGCTGCCTTGACGACCATGTTCCCATACATATGGAGGGGGTCTCTATGCTCTCTGTCCTGTTCCAGTAACCACTGTGTTTCATCACCAGGTCTTCTGGAATATTTATTTTAACCATAATATAGATACACTTCAAAACAATAAATGTTAAATAAAAACAGAAAATCTAATCATGTTCACTCTAAAGACAGAGTAAATTGGTGCAGCAACTATGAAAAACCATATGGAAGTTCCTCAAAAAATTAAAAATAGAACATACAATCCAGCAATTCCACTTCTAGCTATTTATCCAAAGAAAACAAAAATAGGAATTCAAAAAGATACGTACACCCTATGTTCATCTCAGCATAATTTGCAATAGCCGAGATACGGAAGCAACCTGAGTGTCCATCAAGAGACGAATGGATAAAGCATATGTGCTACATACACAATGTAATATTTTTTTAATTTTTTTTATTTTTTAATGTCCTTATTTTATTTTTTATTTTTATTTTATTTTTATTTTTTACAAATAGTTTATTGTCAAATTGGTTTCCCTATAACACCCAGTGCTCATCCCCACAAGTGCCCTCCTCCATGCACATCTCTCCCCTTCCCCCCGACACCCATCAGTCCTCAGTTTGTTCTCAGTATTCAAGAGTCTTTCATGGTTTGCCTCTCTCCCTTTCCCCCACTATTTCCCCCATTCTTCTCCCCCTTGGTCCTCCGTTAAGTTCCTCCTAATCCTCCTATACATGCAATCATATGGTATTTGTCCTTCTCTGCCTGACTTATTTCGCTAAGCATAACACCCTCAAAGTCCATCCACGTTGCTACACATGGCCAGATTTCATTCTTTCTCATTGCCATGGAGTATTCCATTGTATAGATAAACCACATCTTCTTGATCCATTCGTCTGTTGATGGACATTTAGGCTCTTTGCATGTTTTGGCTATTGTGGAGAGTGCTGCTATGAACATTGGGGTCCATGTGCCCCTATCCATCAAGACTCCTGTATCCCTTGGGTAAATCCTAGCAGTGCTATTGCTGGGTCATAGGGGAGTTCTATTGTTAACTTTTTGAGGAACCTCCACACTGTTTTCCAGAAGGGCTGCACCAGTTTACATTTCCACCAACAGTGTAGTAGGGTGCCCATTTCTCCACATCCTTGCCAGCATCTAGAGTTCTCTGGTTTGCTCATTTTAGCCACTCTGACTGGCGTGAGGTGGTATCTCATACATACACAATGCAATATTACTCTGCTGTAGAAAGGACTGGAATCTTGCTAGTTGCAACAACATGGACAGACCTAGCTAAGTGAAGTAAATCAGATGAAATAAGTCAGACAAAGTCAAATGCCATACAATTTCACTTATATGTGGAATCTAAAAGACAAAACAGAACAAAACTAAAGAGAACAAACTGATAGTTGCCTGTGTGTGTGAGGTGTGTGTGTGTGGTTTGGACAAAATAGGTAAAAGGGGATTAGAATCTTCCAGTTATAAAATAAATAAGATACAGGGATGTAATGTACAGCATAGGGAATATAACATAATATGCTATAATTATCAATAATACTAACTATAATTATGAATACTTATCATCATAACTTATATTACAATAGCATTGCAATTATTTTGTATGTTGACAAATGCTAACTAGACTAATTGTGGTGACCATTTTGTCATATATATAACAGGCACTGTATTGTACACCTGAAACTAATGCAATATCACATGCCAACTATTCTTCAATTAAAAAAAATTTTTAAAGATTTAATTAAAGACAAAATAAAGGTAAAAATTTTTCATTTTTCTTTTGAAGCACTATTAATAGATAGAAGCGTTTTCAATAAAACCATGGCTGGATGCTTCTACCGAAGCACTGCTCAAAGAAAATTATTTTTACAAAGAGTCACAAAATTCTTGAATGCACATGCCCTGGAAAATATATTTTATTTAAAACATTGGGTAAATTACTCAGTAGCATTATCTCCTCCCTTGGTATAAAATAAAATTCACATATGGGAGGTGTTCAGGGTCTATTCTTGGAGAGGAGTTATAAATGGACTCTAATGCATCTTTTGGAGACATTAAGCCTTGCCAGGTAAATAATGTGTGTTTTAAACATCCCTGAATCTATATTTACAGTCATATGATAGATGGTAATGGCTCTAAAGAGAAATGTTAAGATCTAATGGACATTTAAAACAGTCCCTCAATATGTATTTATGCAAGGGATCCAAAGAGACTCAAAAGCAGTTTAGTCCTATTTGATCAATGGCGATCAATGGTTTTGAAAGATGTAGAGTATTTAGAGTCCATATTTAAAACTCTTATAACAAGTAAGCCTACAGTGTATGGTTATAAATGCTTCTTTGTAGCTCAGGACAGATGTGGAATTTTGAAAATATCCCATTAACATCACACCAAAAAAAGGCCAAGAAAATTTAGCACAGAAAAAGATGACATTTCACAATAGTAAAGTTGTGGCACCGAACAAGGAAAGCTGAAGCATCCTTTTTATACCCTCAAATGGATTTTCATTTTATGTTACTCGGTAGGAGTCATTTTGAAGACAATTTCTTCTGAAAATAAGCTTTGAAGATTTACTGTTTTTAAAAATCTCATTTGATTCAGTTTGCACAGGCCTTGGTTCCTATTTCTGTTCTTTTCTCCCTGTAGAATCACTTACATTTCCATTGTATTGTTTGAATGAAAGAATCACACCTACCGAATCTTTAAATGCACTGGGTGTACGGGGAGGGAGAAGATGTCATAGAACTAGAATTTGTGTCAGATTCCTGGAAAGGTTTTTTATTTTTATTTTTTTAATTTTTTTTACAAATAGTTTATTGTCAGTTGGTTTCCATATGACACCCAGTGCTCATCCCCACAAGTGCCCTCCTCCATGCACATCTCCCCTCCCCCCCCCCCCACACCCATCAGTCCTCAGTTTGTTCTCAGTATTCAAGAGTCTTTCATTGTTTGTCTCTCTCCCCCTCCCCAACTATTTCCTCCCTTCTTCTCCCCCTTGGTCCTCCGTTAAATTCCTCCTAATCCTCCTATACGTGCAAACATATGCCTGGAAAGGTTTTATTCATGATCACCAATTTATAGATCACTGTGTGAAGTGAAAAAAATCAGGACTGGTTCACAAAATTTACAAGAAATGAAATCAAACCACTCATTCCTAGTTTATCTATCTTTGGACAAATATCCCATAATGGAGTAAATCATCTGTTATCCCAGAAAACTAGGGTCCTACATAACTCATATGTTTTAAATTCTATATGGGCAGAGAATCATAAGAAGAAATCTTAACTTCACAAATAGAATACTAACTGATCTACTCAATCTATTACAATTAAATTTGATGTCATTCTTGATAGAAGTTGTACCAGAAATTATAAAACAATTCAGGTTGATCACAATCTGGGTCATAGAATCACAGGTAGAGATACAAAAAAAAACATGGAGATAAAAAGAACAACCCACAGTGAGAGTGTGGCACAAAATATACTGGGATACACAAGGAAAGTCTGAAATGAGACATGCAATGACACATAAATAGAAAATACGTGGGAAGGCAGCCCCTAAAAAAGTCCTATGGATATGCAGGTGCTTAATTGATGCTTTGGATGGTGGCTTAATAAGAAGATATCCTTAGAAGTTAGGAGAAAAAAAATATGTGTGCAAAGTAGAAACTAGGAGGTTCACAGAAGGACACTGACAAAAACCAGAGTGAAGACAGGCAAAGATGAGAACCACCTTGTCATAATTGCTTGTACTATATTTTCCTACAGAGAATTACTTAATAGATTTATATATTTCCCACTTAAAAAATGATTCATCTCCACGTTAAAATGCTTATTTATTATTTTATACCACATATTATTTTATCAATAATTTATACATATGTTTAGGCATTTATGCATTACGCATCATAAGAGTGTCTTATTTTATTTTCACCACATAATTATATGGCTGGTGGGTATTCTGGCCAGCCAGGTTCTGAGAAGTGTGGGTCATTCAGGCTGAACTGGCATGCACTCAATGAGGGGGAGACAGATCAGGCTGTATTGCTGGCCAGTTGCAGGTCAAGGTCTAGGAAAGATGCAAAGCTGAATATGGAAGACAGGGTTGCTTCACATCCCTTTGGAAGGGGCAGGTTACACATACATGGGTTCAGAAGCAGGACAGACTTAGGTCAGAAGGTACATTTTTGTTGTTAAGCCTAGCAAAAGAAGGGTCAAGGTAGGCATGGAATCACTTAGAAAGTCTGAGAAAAATGTTCTCTTCTGATACCCGCATGGCTCACCCAGGTCCAGCTGGCTAAGTTAACTTTGGGATACCTCCCAATTCATCTTCAAGGGCAGAGACAATCCGCCTAGGCCTGGCTTCCTGGGGCAGCAGAGATTCAGCTTCCATCCAGAATTCTCCATAAGGCCCTCGTCCATTTCTCTTGGATTTGCCTCCTCCTAGCAGGAGGCAGAGGTGATGATATGCACCCCAGGGCAGCAGTGGGGTCAGCCTGCCTTTCTTCATGACCAGAGGAGGCTGGGGATCAGGACCAAGCCTGGCTTGGTAGGTATTTAATAAACATTTGTTGAAGTACAAATGAAGGAGGAGTTCTGTGCTTTATCTGTGCATTTGCTTACAGAGAGAATGTCCACTGTCCCTTATGTGTACCTGAGGAAGACCACAGCCTCATGTGGCCCAGCTTTATCATTTTGGTCTCTGGCACCTGAAGCAGCCATCTCTGGGTGGACTGTGCTCAGGACATCTTAGTGGTGGATGTGGGGCTCAGAGATGACCCAGAGCCTGCTACCTTTGCCTACAAGGCTGCAGAGCCACACCCCCAAGTTAGTGTGGCCAGTTTAAGGCTGGGACCTGCACTAGGCTTTCATTTCTAAATTAACTAGTAAATGACATTGCTTAATCCTATTTCCTTTGGCTGTCTTTTTAGCCATTTTCTAAATCTTGAGTTATATATTGAGTAGGCTAATTACACATCATGGGAAAATTAGAATAATAGTCATTGCAATAGATGTTAATACCACCATCTGATTATTTACTATGCAGAAGCCCTATTTCAGCTGCCGTCCTTCCCTTACCTCTCCAAGTGACTGAGAAGCAGCATGGAGTAGCTATTAAGGACAGGGATTAAAGATGCAAGCCCAAATAGGACTCTGCTGATCAGAGTCTTTTGTTTGAATTATAAAATATTTTCTTTATGTCTTTTCCAAGCTACAAAATGGGAATCATGAGGAAGATGGGGTTTTCTATTTCAATTTACCACTTTACGGAGATATTAAAATTAAACAGTATCTCAAAATGCTTACCTTGAGTAATCTATTTAACATTTATTGATTGCTTACAGTGCTAACTCAGGCTGCTCTAACAAATCCCAGAGACAAGGCAGCTTAAACAACAAACACTTATTTCTCACAATTCTGGAGGCTGGAACTCTCAGCTCTGTCTCCAGCATGGGCAGGTTCTCGGAGAGGACCCTCTTCCTACTTGACAGATGGCCACCTTCTTGCTGTATCCTTCCATGAAATCATTTCTCTTCTTTCTCTCCTCGTAAGGGCACGAATTCTATTCTTGAGGGTTTACCACTCATGGCCTCATTACCTCCCCAAAGCCTCTCTTCCAAATACCATTGCGTTGAAGATTAGGGCTTCAACACAGGAATTTGGGGGAAACACAAACATCTAGTCCATAGCACTTACCAACGGGGAAGGCTCCAGAGATACAAAGGTGAATAAGACACAATTCCTACACTGAAAGAAAAGGTAGTCATCTGCATGTGTGCTTGTGTGTGTGAGTGTGAGAGAGACGGAAGAGGGAGAGGTGAGGGTAGGGAAGCCCGGAGGTGGTGTTCAGGAATGCGTGAGGGGGGATCCAAGTCATTTTCTCTCCTAACCTTTCCTCCCTCATATCAAAAACTGGAAAGCATCTACTAACACTGTCTTTCTATTCCCTTGTCCTCCACTGATAGGTTATCGTTTTACATTTTCACCCATAATGTGTTGTGCCAGAGATCTGCCCCACATAGGAGCTGAAAGGAACAATGACATTTGTCCAGCTGAACTGATATGGTCTTCACAGGATCCGTGGATCCCTCACCACTGGGCTATTCTTCCTCTGGGGACCCACATCTCTCTGGAAAGAATAAGGTTCCAGGCAGTGTATAAGATCTGCTTAGTTAAATAAAAGCCTGACCCATGTGTATGGAGAGAACAGGGACCCAATGATGGGGAAGCCAGAGGACAGCACAATTGGTGTTGAGAAAATAAGTGCGGGATGTGTTAAGCAAATTGAATATTACGGATATCATGCATCATTATTTTGCTGACCTTCCTCATTGAGACAATTAGCCTGACCGAGGTGAGGGAAAGAGAATGGTGCCGTTTCAAATTAGACCACTCGTGCCTTGGAAAGTCTGAATACTCATAGGAGAAATTCCACATCACACACTAAAATATGAGGTCCAGACTTTCATATGGTCGCATGTTTTATGGAAGCCTAATCTGAAGTCATTAGCTGCACTCAGATAATTATGACAGAAAAGTAAAGTGGCTTCTAAATGTGATGTTTATTCATTTTCCACAAACATACTGTGAAGTAGTGACCATGTAAACAAGAGTTCCGGAATGTTTTCTGGCTGCTGTTTTCTTGAACTCATGATACCAGCACTTAGTGTTTTCCTGAAGGCTGATTGAAAGGTTCCCAAATCCAATATCCCCAGCAGACATTTCATCAGATTTCCTAACTTTAAGGACCATCCGGAATGCCCTTATTCCTCTGCAACTCTTATTGACCGATGCTGATTATGCCGCCAGCAAACCTCACGAACTCCAGGTCTTCATTTAGATCGTTAATGGTCAATATAAGGCCTGAGACGGTTCACGATTAACTTCCTTTGATTCAGAGGACTGACACTGAGTACTTTTCCTTTGTTTTCCACTGCATGCTTAGCGTGGCTCTCTACGGGGAAATAGAAGAGGAGAGAGAAATAAATAAATCTTGGAACCTTCCTACATTCTTCCTACATGTGCATGAGCTCCAGGCCTGTCAGGGCAGCCCTGTGTGAGCTGAGCACACGCAGTGCCAAGAAGAGAATACCCAGTGTGTCTGGCTCCCGGTGTATGTAGAAACCAGAAGGAGGCCCAGCCAACATGGACCACCGCCAGTGTGCAGAGGGAGCCCTCCCGTCAGCTCCGGGGCTCGGGCCTGGCTGCCATGGGGAGACTTGAAAATGCAGATTCCTTGCTGTTCCATTCCCAGCGATGTCTCAGCTGCCAGAGATTTTTTTCCCATGCCTTTTTGTTCGAAGACCCAGGCGACTAACAGCTCTGTCTGCTCCTCGGTCCATCTTAGAGTTTAACGCATGACCCCAAACACAGCTTCCGGGGACTGCCTGCTCATTTTCTGCATGTCTGATCCTGGGCAAAGAGAACACACTTACTTCCTTTCTGCTCTTAGGGGCCGGCTATACTGAAAAGAACTCAGCCTCCTTATTTGTGAAGAATAAAAAAGACAATTCGAGATGGAATTTTACGGGAAGTGCTGCAAAGAAAGGAATCCATGGGCGATTCCAGAAGAAAGACCCCTAGATGAGCCTGGACTTGGCAAACTAAAAGTTGAGAACAAGCCAGATATCTAGGAGGGATTGAAAAAAGACAGGGAAGGCCAGTGAGAAGTATTTGTCCCTGTCATCATTCTTCCGGTGAAATAAGCAAGAGTTTGATGATGGGTCCTATAGCCGAGGACTCAGTGAGGCCTCTGTCACCAGGCAGATGTGCGGAGTGCCCCGACTGTGGATACAGGTGGAGGCCCCGGTGAATTGCTGGAGTCTGAGCAGGCTGCTCTTTTGTCTGCCTGTTAGATTTCTCAGCACGTAGGCAGGGACTCGCTTTGGGGAGACGGAATGAACACAGCATCTCCTGAGGATATGAGTCACGGCAGGGCTCAGAGGCTTGCTCCAGAAGCCTCCGGCCTTCACGCCGGTGGAAAGGCCATCAACCCCTGGATGTAAGGGCGGAGTGCTGACCAGCTAGAATGGCCCAGTGAGCCTCTGGCATCATTTAGTGGCATCCTTATGTAATATGTGATGTAGACACCCTCAGCAAGGCAAATATGCACCGCGTTCCACGGATGGTATCACGTGGGAGAATCTGATTAAAAATCCCATTAGCAGAAGAGTTCATCTGGGCCATTCTTTTGGCCACTCTTACCCACCTAAAAGTTATTCTTACGTTGATTCATATGCACTTTTAAAAGTCCCAAAGATAAGGGGAAAGGAGGGATGAATAGGCAGAGCACAGAGTTTTTAGGGCAGTGAAGCTCTTCTGTCTGACACAGTAATGGTGGGTATGAGACACCAGCGCATTCACCCAAACTCAGAGAATGTACAGCATCAAGAGTGAACTCTAACAGAAACTATGGCCTTTGGGTGTAATGCCACATCCATGTAAGGTCATTGGTTGTAAGGAATGCACCACGCTGGTGGGGGATGTTGATGGCGAAGGAGGCTAGGCACATAGAAGGGCAGGGGGAATGTGGGGAATCTCTGTACTTTTTACTCGATTTTTTTGCGAACCCAAAATTGCTCTAAAAACTAAAGCATATTTTTTAAAATGCCGTAGTAGAATCTCTGAAAAATTTTTGCATAGTTTCTTAGAAAAGACCAGAGAGCACGCCCAAGGGACCCCAGGCTGCTTGGACCCTTCTCATCCCTCATAGAGACCCCAGGTTACCTACAAAGCTTATTTTCAGGTGCAGACATTTAGAAACTTGAGGGAATTTCGTGCGTTTCTAGTCCCCTGACTCAAATCTCCCTGTGGCTAATGTCCCAGTTTCCGTAGTTTCCATCCTGCTCCCTCATATCTGACACTCTCTGCTAAACCCCAAGAAGCTAACTCTTCAGGTGGCCTGGACCTGGTATAATATACACCCTGCTCTGCAGCCCAGGCAGCACAAGAGAAACATCTTTGTTCCAATATAGCGTGTTAGACATATCACTTTCAGATAGATTCAATACCTTTAATTTCTGGTCTTTGTTCTTGATCAAATTAGAATTTATTTATTAATCTGTAATAATCTTCCCACTTGAGGTATCCACAGCAGCCTAACTGATCTAACAGCTAATGTTTGCCCTCAGCAAGCTAACTGGGGAATGAGTCCTATAAACTACCCAGATTATATCCAGATGGTGTACAGAGAACCAAAAGATTTTTGCGGTCGGGATTTATTCTGGAGAATGTCAGGCACAGAATCCCATCTGATCTGTTGAATGCTGACTGAAGACAGGGTTTGATGTCGGCTGATACAGTCTCTCTTGGCTCTAGGTCAGGTTGTAGAATTGCCTGAGATATTTGGCGCTAATTAGAAGTGCCTACTTAGAACTATTTTGAGGGCAATGACTAATCTAAGCATGCTTAGGACAAGTTCTTTTGTAACAGAAGATAACTGGTGTCCTTTGTGAGGTGTTAGTGAGATCAGAAATCCCAACGAATCCAGCAAACTAGCAGAATAGAGTGACTGCCAGGAAGTAGTGGTAACATCAGTACCTGTAAATTTGCTGCATTTTCTCTGTTATCCCCACTTTAGACATATGAAAATATTTGCAGCAATTTTATGCTGAACAAAAAGCAAGAGCTCAATCAGGCTAAGTGCCTCTGATGAGAGCATAGCATTATTTTCATTTTCTATTTTTAATTAGGATGCACCAGAAAATGACAGGTTGGTTACTCTTCTTACAACCTTAACAAATGCAGATGAGCAGAGCTGCCTCACAGGTTGACACTAGAAGTTCTCAGTGCCATTTGTTAAATACAGTTCTTAAGCAAGCTTAAATGAAAGCATCAATTGATGGGCCATACCAATGTCAATAGATCATTTAGAAGGGTTGGTCTAGTGGAAGCCGTCTCATAGATACACATGGTTTGCTATTTGGAAGCCGAAACTCTTCCTGATAAAATAGGTTATGCCCAGTATTAGAATTTGATTTTATCATTAATGGAAGCAATTTGGAGAGCAAGTAAGTCCAATATACATGACTATTTTAAGCCTAGTCTTGGAGATCCTGTATTTCAATCATATTATTAGACAAAGAAGTCTTAGACTTGCTGGATGGTCTAGATCAAAGTTACAGAGCAGAAAATAACAAGAATCATGGCACCTAATGCTTCTATAGTTTAAAAACACTAATAAGTATATTTTTACTGCTCTGGAAACGGAGGCTCACAGAATTTAATTGACTTGTGCAGGTCACTTACCCCTACCTTTTTCACTCCCTTGGCTCCACGTGCAGCTAATGTACCTTGTGAAATTGAATACGCATGGTATTTCATGGTGGATATTTAAAAACTCTTTAAAGAGATCCAATTATATTAGTTCTATTTCTCTTGGACATGTTCTAAAATGAAACGATTGAAGCCCTCAACATTTCTTCTTTCTGTATATAGAAGCAAATGATTTGTTTTGTACGTTTTCAATAGAGACATGGGCAGAAGGTTTGATATAGCTGTGCTGAGGCGCAAGGTGGTATCAGCAGAAAGAGAGTGGGCAATCCTCAGTGCACCCTAGTAGTTTCAACATTAGACTTTAAAAGTAAGGTAGGGATATATTCTATTGATAAATATTGATTTGATTTATTTGCATACTGAATTGGGTATTCATTAAGTACTCACTATTTTCTTTAGGTTTTTTTTAAGTTTATTTATTTTGACAGGGGAGGGACAGAGAGAGAGGGGGACAGAGAGAGAGGGAGACAGAGTATTGGAAGCAGACTCCATGTTGTCATTGCAGAGTCTGATGCAGAGCTCGAATTCACAAACCATACGATCATGACCTGAACCCAAGTGAGATGAAGCTGGAGGCTTAACCGACTGAACCACCCAGACGCCCCTGAGTACTTCCTTTAAAAAGTGCCAATGAACTGCCCAGAAATATTGTCCCCAGAGGACCACTTTAAACATGGAACCACCAGAATAGTTTGTCTGTAAGGCAGAGAAATCTCTGTAGATAAACCAGATTGCTTTTGTATTACCTTACTGGAATGAGTGCAGACCGTTTTGACTTAAGAGAAATGGATTGTATGTTCTTTAATGGTGTTTTCTACATCTACAGTTCTTCCCCACAACTAAAATGGGACAACCAATATTGCCTCTAACTGACTTCACTTAGATATTTAATCCCATAGATATTTGCACAGCCATACTTGCTGTTCCTCTCATCTTCTGCCTCTTCACGCCCTCTCTCCACCCATCTGTTTTGTGAAGTCCAATGATCATCTTGATCTAGCCTCTGTCCTTACATCCATTGTCTGTGCTGTGTGTTGTTTTTTTCACTTCCCTTTGCTTATGGGAAACTCTTGCATCTTTCTTGTCCCCCTCATTCAGTGATAAATAGTTTGGTCATGGGGACACTGTTTTAAGTCCACCAAGTGCCCAGGATCCAGTAAAGGGCTCGGAGTATTAAATTTTGATTGACTTTTCTTCCCAGCTTGTGAGTTCCATAGTGTTCAATTTTATTTTTGTGCCCATAAAAAAAGTCAAAGGCAAGTTAAATATGTATATTTAACCACTTTCCATAGTTATTTAAAATTAGCCTCTTCTATTTTTATTCTTAAATACCATCATTAAGATTTGTCTATACATAAGGTAGAATCTCAATGAGCTACCACATTATTCGATTAGTCATTCTCTACATCTTCAGACCAGTAATTAACATTTCACCTGTCTCAAATTGTGCAGTGTCTTAGAAGGAATGAAAACAAAGTGAAAGGCTGGTTTTAATAATACACCATGCCAGTTGTCATGATAGAAATGTTATGACTTTGGGAAGTATAGTACTTCTTTTGTTAGATGGTAATTTTGATTGATAGATCAACCCAACTATTTAAAATAGCTGATTACTATCCAACACGTTTCTTCTCCCCCCAAATCAGCCAAAATACAATTGTTCTGCTTATTATGATAATCTAAACAACTCTGTGGGTAAACCATTCACCCTTAAATTATGACCAGCTCATTGCAAGATGTGAGTTTCCATGAGCTCTACTGTATCTTTGGGTGAACTGAATGAGACCCGGATGTCCCAATGTCCTTGCCTCAAAGGAATAAGGAGTTTACACTCATTAAGTCATTATCTAGCCTAATGATTAAATCCAATGAAACGAGGGTGAATCATTTGCTCCAGGGGAAGTGTGTCATCTATTTTGGGCCAAAAGGAAACAATTTTGTAAATGACCTTTTCCAGGGAGACAAGCAGTCCCTTTGGAGCCAGGGGGAATTAAGGCCTCTTCTTCCTTACAGAGGGTAATTTTTCCTCCTCTCCTACACAGACCCAGATACAGTAAGATGACAAGCAAAGGATTTAAGCTGTTTTTGCTTTAGGACTAACAGAGTTATTAGTTTAGGTTTCATATATTAAGATAAAAATAAGCATCCACAAAATGTTGACAACGTACATGATGGGCTACCAGAATTAAAAAATAAAATTGAAAAGGGATAATGCAAATCTTTGGACATCACTACAAACAACTAAGAAATAAATGCTGAGGTCCTGAGCAAGGGAGATATGCCTTAGGGACATACAAATGAAAAATAGTTTAGGGGCCTTGGCTGCCGATGCATTCAAGAGGATTCAGCAAAAACTACTGTCACCAAAAAGGCTAATGCAATCTCAGCCCACTGCTCAGTAGAAATAAAGTATTTTTAAGGAGTTATGTAACAAACTTGCACTGCTAAGCACTGATTACACTACATATGGTCTTTTGTGTTTGTCTTTCTGATTTCATGCTTATAAAATTTAAGATATATCAGTCTTTGGAGAATATCAGAGTAATATAAAATAATATAAAAATGCTCCAAAAACAAATAAAACAACCCATCAATTCACCATGCTACTAACCATTAGCTAGTAGAATTCTGGGATCAAAATAATTTTCCCTTATAGTTTTAGTTTAAAGACATGGTACCATTGTCTTGAAGCATGTGTTGTCCCTGATAAGACCTCCTTCAGAGGTGACTTGTAGTTTTAAAATTTTCTCTGTTTCTGGGGACTTTAAGGATTTTTTTTTTTTACTCTTGGTGTTCTAAAATTTCACATTGATATACTTAACTGTGGGTGTTATCTCCTTCATCCTATTCAACACTCAATGAAAACTTATAACTGTAAGATCTTGCCTCCCATTAGCTCTCAGAATTTTCTTGCATTGTCTTTAGTTTCTCCTGCTATATTTTCTCTTTTCATTTGGTGGAACCTTTAACTGTCATATGTTCAAGTACACAGATAGATTTTAATAACTTTGTAATATTTGATCTCATATTTTCCCACTGTTAAAATTTTCCTGCTTTTGGATATATGGTATATATCTTACATATATATCCTAAGATATATATATACACACACACACACACACACACATACATATACATCTATATGTATAAGACCTCCTATATGTATACATATATATACATCTATATCTATCTATAGATCTTATAGATCTTAGGATTCTTTTGTCACTTTTGTTCATAGCATGTTGTTCTTGTTTTATGAATTGTATTACCTTCTCAAATCTTTCTGAATATAATAGTTATATTATCATAAGTTATCTTCCAATTCTCGAATTTTCTGTTTTGTTCTGGGGCAGTTTTTCTATGTGCTCTTTCTTTAAAGAAGAAAAAAAGCTGCATTCTTCTTCGAGTCAAGAAGATTCTGGTTGGCCATCTATGGTTAAGGATGAGAAAACAGACCCCTGCCCGAGAGCTGTATCTGTGTGTGTGGACCACATCTGTTCATTGTTTCAATTTTGTGTGACCAGATCTTGAGCTCACCGTCAGGCTAGTGACCTCTTCTAAATGCTAAATGAGGCAGGCCTCACCCTCATCTGCCAGCACCCACACTGGCTGTTCTAATCCTTCCCAGATATTAGTCTGCTTCCATAGAGAAAAACTCTGATTTTTATTGTGCGACAATCCAAGGAAGAAAGAAGAGAGGAGGTCATTTGACCTTTAGTAAATACCTACTCTTCTGCTTCACTCCCAAGTCTCTGCTAAAACGCATCCCTGGAGTCCTATCAAGCTGAACCCCATCAGTGTATTATATATGCTGGGACTTTTCCTCTCTGATTTATCTGATACATTCTTCCATCCATTTTCCATCTTCTAGAGTCACAGTTTTATGTATCAGTTTGGTGAGGCCAAAGTTCCCAGTTCAATCGAAGGCTAACATAGCAGCTGCTATGAAAGTAGTTGTAGATGATATTAAAAGTCCCCAATCAGTTGATTTTAAATGAGGGAGATTATCCTAGATAATCTGGGTGGGCCTGGTCTAATTAGTCAAAGGCTTGAGGGCAGAGTTGAAGCTTCCTGGAGAAAGGATCTAATCCACCTGTTGACAGCTGCTTCAGCTCATCCCTGAGATCCCCTCTGCCCTTCCTGAGCCTAGACTGTGGATTTTAAACCTACCTGATGAGACACGACAGTCATGGAAGCCAACCCTTTGCCATAAACCTCTTATTATTTATCTCCTATTTCTCTGGTTAGACTCTGACTGACAGATTTGTTAAATTCTTTCATCCACCCAGAGACTTCTCTCCCTTTATAGTGCTCCTTACTGTTACCAATTTATACTACTCTTTTTCAATAAATTATTGTGAAGGAAGTCTACCATTTTGTGCCAGAAGCCCAAGATTATCTAATTCACTCATTGTTTGGGTTCTTACAGGTTTTCATATTATTATTTATTGTTGTGGTTATTAGTGTTGTGTTGCACATCACTGTACATGAACCTTGTACATCTCAAACTCTCTCTACACTAAAGTCCTTTAAGAAACTGCATCAAAGAATAAGCACATTTTAAAAGCTTTTGTTGCATATTGCCAAATTGTCCTCAGGAAATCTACACCTATTTCCCATTCCTGCCTGCAGTGTATGGGAGTGGCTGTCAAACTTTCTTTTTATAATTTTAATTTTTTTATTGTATGTTTATTTTTTAGAGAAAGAAAGAGTATGAATGGGGGTTGGGGCACAGAGAGAGGGAGACACAGGATCCCAAGCAGGCTCCAGGCTCTGAGCTATCAGCACAGAGCCTGATGCGGGGCTTGAAGTCACAAACTGTGAGATCCTGACCTGAGCTGAAGTTGGACACTTAACTGACTGAGCCACCCAGGACCCCTCAAACTTTCTGAAGGGCCATGGGAACTGAACTACGGATGGCCAAATTAGAGGAGATGCACTTGGTACATGAAAACAGTCTTTAATATTTTGTCTGAAAGGAGTAAACTAGGACAAATGAGCAGAATCTACAAGAGGGAGAGACTTCCCCCCGCCGGCCAACCTATGAAAGAATGTTAAATTGGAAAAAAAAAAAAAAACCCATAAAAATAATAAATAGTTTTTAAAACATGATAATGATATCCTTAGATGAAATGAGTGTTCTCATCACTAGACTTTTCTTGAACTTACTGGTAAGCTATCAAACAGCTGGGACTTTGAACCAAAATATTTTTAAGGATACTCCCAACCCAGAGCTTCTAGGCATCTGTGTTTCTGTGCAGATGTGCATGCATGTGACTGTGTGTGTGTGTGTATCTCTTATTTTGATACATCGGGTTTTTGGTTTTTCTTTTCTCCATAACATTTAAAAACTATGGACAGGGTAAGAAGACATAACTGCCTGCAGATATGAGGAGGATGTTCCTACTTAAGCTCAGCCGCTTTCTGAGTTTCAGGCCTGTAGGTTATAAATGGTTGCTGAGGGCAGCAGTGAATGTGTATTAAGGGTCAAAACTGAGCCTGTGTAACTTTAATTTAAGGATGAGTCTCTGTGACAGGGCTAGAGCCAATTGCCAAGTGAAAGATGCTCAAAGACTGAGAACGGGAATATGAAAGCAGTCCTTTCTGGCTCTAACCGTTGTTAAGAGGTGATCTCACATTAGCTCTGCCTAATTTCCTCTAAACTGTGGTTGGAGCCAATGATCATTTTACCACAAGAATAAATAACTGAAATAATTTGGATTATGCAGTAATGCCAATACAACTCTGAAGAATCTGGCTGTGTGTGTGTGTGTGTGTGTGTGTGTTTAAATGTCATAACAAAGTCACATATATTTGGCATTAGAAAAGGCTATTCTAGGGGCAACTTGGTGGCTCTGCCAGTTAAGCATCTGACTTTGGCTCAGGTCATGATCTCACGTTTCATGGGTTTGAGCCCTACGTTGGGTTCTGTGCTGACAGCCAGCTCAGAGCCTGGAGCCTATTTCCGATTCTGTGTCTCCCTCTCTCTCTGGCCCTCCCCTGCTAATGCTGTCTCTCTCTCTCTCTCTCTCTCTCAGAAATAAACAAAACATTAAAAAAAAAAAAAGAAAAGGCTATTCTATATTCAATGATGAGGTTGGAATCAGTTTTTGTATTTTTATTAAAAAGAGGTGAAGCAGGGCAATAACCTTACTTGTTGGCCACCTATAGAGTAGAGAAAGCAGCCTTATCTATATAAAAGTGAGGTACTAGATGAAGGTCCTCTCAATTTCATCTTAGAGGACCAAAATAAAATTGTGAATTAAAATTGTAGATGAACAGCATCACTAGGGAGTCATTATACCTGAGTAGGAAACTTAATTTTTCAAACAGGTATTATCATCTGGCCACAAATGGCCTTTTTAAAAGCAAAAATTCCAGTGTGCGCTCAGTAAAATACAGACCACACCGTGTCCCTCAAATAGTACATTAGAAAGTGCCCCAGTCTGACAGCAACATATTTTCTCCTACACAGTAATTTTTGAGAGTAGTAATTGGATTTGCATAATTCTGAACACAAAATAACAGATAAATAAACACAAAAGAGTTAATAGGAGACCAAAATTAGTAAATAAGTGAATGGAAAAAATATACATTTCTGTTTAGTAATTTGACCAATAATAGCTATGCCAGAAGAAGAAAAGAAGTAAAAAAATGAACATCTGTTACTCCATGAAATGTTATTAATATTCATATAGAAAGAGTTGCTGCTGAATCATTCAGTATGGAATCTTAATGTACTTTAACTATTTTCACTTCAGGATTTGCACAAGCTCCCTAAAAGCAATCTGTGATTAAAGTTCCCCACAGATTAGGGAATCTGTAGCTGTCGTAATAGTGGCAAGCGACCTTGAATATACTATGAAATTGGCATGGCCCCCAAGGCTACATAACTCTGCAGAAATGAAAAACTCTGCCTTTCCTAGAAATATTTGTTGTTTGAATGAATCTGAAATTTTCAATTTTAATTTTTTTATAGTTTCTTATTTTGAGAGAGAACTAAAGCAGGGGAGTAGCAGAGAGAGAGAGAGAGAGAGAGAGAGAGAGGGAGACAGAGAATCCCAAGAAGGCTCCATACTATCAGCACAGAGCCTGACGTGGGGCTTGGTCCCGAAATCAGGAGTCAGATGCTTAACTGACTGAGCCACGGAGGCACTCCTGAAAATTTCAACTGTAGCTGATTACTGACTGATCAATCTTCTGCATTCTAAGTATTAGTCTTTCTCTTAGTCATACTAATCATGATTTTGTTTATAGCAGAAGTACACTGAATTTAGGCCATTCTGAGTCTGAATGCTGCTTCTCTCACTTGGACATGTGTGACTTCGGGTATCCATTGTTTAACTTCCACCATCCATTTTTTTTCTTCTGTGTGGGAATATTAATGCCTACGTTAACGAAGATTAATTAGGGTAAGCACTAGATGAGATGAAACAGCCCCTTGATTAAACATTAGCTAAGAGCAGGTACTCACGAAAGAGTTAGTTTCTTTAGAGCAGGCAGCCACCACATATGCTATTTTTCTTTTTAATCTTCTCTGTGCTGACTTGGTGTTCAGGTTGTTCCAACAATATAGGATGAGGAGAGGAAAAGAAGAGGGAAGAAATTTCCTTTTTAGCCAAAAAGGAAAAGAAAAAGAAAGGAAAGCTAGGCAGAGTTGCCTGAGCTAGCTGGCAATCTCTAAGTGTGCCAGGCCAGTTTTACCAGCTTACAAAGTCAAAAACTGAAATTAAGTTTGTGTAAATTCCAACTGACTTCCCAATCCCCCTATTCTCTCTAATGGCCACCAGTAGTAAGAAAAGATACAGTGGGGTTCCTTCACTGGTCAACCAAGTTAAGAGACCATTATGGAGTTCAAACAACCAAGGGAAGAGGCAGGTAGCAGGTAGCTACCATCTTACGTTAAAAACCCTCCTTCAGATCGTTCATCATCAGTAGCCTGTCACTAGAGCAATCATTTACACATGGCCCTCTGACAACTTATCAATTATGAGACAGCTGCAAATTAAATATTTTGGCTGAAAACACCCCCTCCTTATGTCAGGACACATTAATTTGAAACAAACATTTTGCTGAGATGTGAAACGAAGCAGATCCATTAAAGGCTACTAGTCATGTGTTTGGATTTATTACTTTCTGATTTAGTATTTGCTGTTGGGCAGACACAGTAATAGTTGACCAACGTGATGCATTCTTCACGGGACAGGAAGGGAACTGGAAATTATACAGGGCCTGCTGTGTGCCAAGGACTGCGTTAGACACTTTATTTTCTATACTTCCCTATAATAATCTATTAGATAAGCATTTATTCCCAGCTTGGGAAATGGAAAATTTGAAACCTGCCATAGCTGAACAGTAGCAGTAGGAATAAAAACCATATTCAGATTTTTTTTTTCTTATCTCTTACGGGCATTCAGTCCACAAGGGCTGAACCTTCCCATGTGCTGGACATGCATTTTTTTCATTTCTCTGTCCCTAGGTAGTTTCCATGCAGAGCAATGGTCTCTGCACAGGGGCACTTTGAAAAGTGATGCAAAAATGCATTTCAACAATGTCGGAAGTCCTTGCCACTGCTTAAAGGATAATCTCTGTCTACGTAAATAGAAGTAAACATTGCAAGGTGCCAGAATCAAGAGTACTTCCTCACTATTCCCTCCTGACATGGGAGATGACTTTCATTTCAGATGATCCATGGAGGTCCTCGCGAGCACAGTAGAGATGTCTATGTTGTTTTTATAAGATAGCCTATTATCTGGTTTCAAATACCAAGTCGGAAGGGAATCATGCAATAGTGTCTAGAAACGCTTTTGTTATGAAAACTCAAAATACCAATCTATCAAACAAAGATGACTTGATTGCATTTTGAATAGTAAATCATACACAACATACTATGTCTGCATATAAATTATAACCTGAGTAATGAAACCAAATGCTCTAGTATCCGTGTACTTTTGCCTAATATTTGGGGTCCATCGGTTCTGTTCCCCGTTTTTTTAAAGATAATTGTTTTTCTTTAAGTTTCTATTTCATTTAAATTGAAGATTCATTTATGCTTTTATAGCTAATAATGGAAGATGGGGTGGTATTATGCTCCCTTTGCAAGGACTGAATCAAATCTAAAATCCGATGCAGCGATGTGCAATGCGTAAGAGCTGATTTTTGTCCGTAGGATCCATCTCTGGTTTTCTTCAGCTATAATTCAAATCATGAGCAAGGAAAGGACTCTAGGACCTTTCTTAAAAAGGGTCAGTTTTCTCTGCTTATATCCCCCTCCTGTGAATCTTCAGCTTAGTAATCAATTTAGCTAATATAACTATAATATAGCTAAATTCTCAATACTGGTATCAAATCAAAACTGCACACTGCATATTCTCATAAAAGGAGGTTCCTGTGGTCAGTATCATCTGAAGTCAATAGTGTGTTTCTCAACAAATGCTGATGGATAAATAAACTGTACGATGCTGAATAAAGAAAGAATAACCAAGGAAATAACCACATATCAATCAACCATGCAAACAAGTATCAAACACAAAACAAAACATAACAATACACAAAGCCACAACACAATTGATGATCCTGATGGTTGTACAACCAATGAACTCACTTCCTGAAGACCCTTTTATAACTATAAAATATGGGGGTGCCTGGGTGGCTCAATCAGTTAAGCGTCCGACTTCACCTCAGGTCATGATTTCACGGTTCGTGGGTTCGAGCCCCGCATCGGGCTCTGGGCTGACAGCTCAGAGCCTGGAGCTTGCTTCAGATTCTGTGTCTCCCTCTCTCTCTGACTCTTCCCTGCTCATTCTGTCTCTATCTCTCTCTCTCAAAAATAAATAAAATATTTTTTTTTAAAAAGTATAAAATACAAACTTGTGCCTGACCTAACGTCAGTGCCAATATAGTTGAGGATATAGGGTACATACATAAACTACACCAGAATACAGTTTCTAACAGAGCTGAATTCGCTAAAGATCAGTATTTTAGGAACTTAGATGAGGGAAAGACATGGGAAACAAAGAGGAGCCTGGATTTTATTGTCCAACAAACTTGATTCTAAATTCCAGTTCCAGCACTTACTGGCTGGCAAAGATATGAGTGATACCTACCTTCCCAATCCCTTTTAGGACTGGAAGTGATAATCATTTGGTGCTAAATATGTGTACTGAGCTAACCCTTATAGATGCCATTTTTAAATTAATTAATTTGTTTGTTTATTTATTTTATGTTTTATTTATTTCTGAGAGAGAGAGAGAGAGAGAGCATGAACAGGGGAGGGGCAGAGAGAGAAGGAGATACAGAATCTGAAACAGGCTCCAGACTCTGAGCTAGCTGTCAGCACAGAGCCCGACGCAGGGCTCGAACCCATGTATCATGAGACCATGACCTGAGCTGAAGTCGGACGCTTAAGCGACTGAGCCACCCAGGTGCCCCCATTTTATTTAACTCTCAAGCAACTCTCAAGTACTGTGAAAGACTGTGCTTTGAGAATCCCCCTTTTCCACAGTATGAAACTAGGACTCAGAGATAAAACATGTATCAATACCACCACCCTACATTGTCTCATAGGAAAAACAAGGACCTATCACAGGATGTGGAGATAACAGGTGCTTTCTAAATGGTGATTCTCAGGACTAGGGGCATAGGAAAAGCTTCAAGGAGGATAAGATTTCTCCTGGATTCTAAAGCATAAGTCTGATTCTGATAAACATGCAGCAATATATGGATGCTTAAATTGGGGCATGTTGGGTAAACAAGGATCAGAAAAGCCCCCTTGATATATCATAAGCCGACTGTAGTGGCTACACAAAAGATACACGCCAGGGATTAGGGGTCCCTGTGCATAATGATGGGCAATTTATTTAATGAAGATTATAAATCTATTTCATCATACAAAACAGGTCACCGAAGAGGAGAGAGAGTTCATCCACAAGTGACAGATTCATAAGTTCAAGGAAAAACTCATTAACAAAAACACATTCAAATTCGGAGGTTGCAAATATGACAGCTGATAGAGTTAGAATAAAATTCCCTCTCAAGTGAAAGTCTCTTCTCTATGATTCCTTCTGCAGTGCCCTTCAAGGCCTGAAGCGGGGTGAGCAGTGCTTAAAAAGAGAAGAAAGTACCTTCGACCTACCATCCTTTGGATCCACACTAAACTAGCCCTGCCTCTTCATGCCACCAGCTGGATGAAGCCACATAAGTCACAAATAACAAAAACCATTAAAAAATAAAAACAAATTTTATCAGAGAATAAACACACAGCGCCCAGCCAAGCTCCCAAAGCCTAGCTTTGGTGCTATCAGGGGGAGGTTTGAAAGGTTTTGGTTGACAAGATTGGAGCCAGAAAAATTCCATTGCTCTCACAGATCTATTATTCAGATGATGCAAAAGAGGACTAAGCCAGTGTTTGACGATCTCATGCATTGTTTTAGCCAATTTTTAGTGAGAAATTGCACTGTGGCAGCCATCTTGCCTCACTGGCTTCTTCCTCTTCATCTATAGCCCATGCCTCTAAACACACCGGGGGTCTCAACGCTAGATATCACCACCAGCCCCCAGCTCTTGCTACTCTATTTCCAATGCCATCAACGAGCTGGCCTGCCCTTCCCCTCAGAGAAAATATTTAGATACAACCAGTTCACCCTGTGAACTGCCTCTTAGATTGACATGCAGACTACCAGATCATTTTAGAGATGGAAAGTGCTTCAGATTTTTCAGAGATTGGCTGATATGTGAGTTGGAAATATATAATCATTTCTGCCCTTCATTTCCTACAAATCTAAAATACTAAAGTGAGCTCAACTGTGGGCATGTTTAGAGACATTCTGCATATTGTCGTCATTCTTTAAATGCACCCTGTCTAGATGTGTTACAAACATAAGTTGCCCAAATTCAAAGTAATTGACTTTCAGCCAACTGTGACCAAATCACAAAAAAAGAAGACGCCATGTGTTACAGCTTGAAAACCCACCCCGAACTCAGAAATTCCCAACCCAAGGAAACTTTTAATAGCCTGCCTTGAAACCAAACACATTCTATGGTGGCTAAAAATAATGTATTCACTGGGGGTGGAGGGTGTAAATTCGTCTCCCTGCACAGATTATTCTTTAACAGAATTATTTTGTATATTTGTTATACTAAAAATACTCACCAAATGAACATTTTCTACCATCATGTTTATAAAAATATATAAAGGTTCTTTTGGCTGTTTCAGAATATATTTGATATCTGCTCAGCGTCTCTTTAACGAAAAGGAGAGAAGTGAGCCTGGAGGAAAGAGAACGGCAAGCATGCATAAATTAAATTGTACTTTTATCTCTGGTGAATATTAAATACCAAAACCCACATTTTAATATATCTGATTATCACATGCATTGGACTCCACAATGAGGAAGAGTGTAAAAAGTAATTGTAAACAATAGATGCTGAATAAATTGTATCTTATGACATATGGCCATGAATCTTATCCCTCGATAGTAGTGTTATACAGTTAACTTCTAAGTCTGTTTCCACAATGGAAAAATCAAGCTCCAGAGCTATAATTTTACACAGGGACAGAGATTAGAGAACTGCAACAAACATATGGCATTTTAACTTTCCTTGACTGTAAGCGTGCTTGCTTTATCAAGGAGCCTTCTCTACTTTATTATTTAGCTGCACAGATCACCAGCTTCTTGATGGAAGGGGCTGTCTTGTGCACTCAGTGTCTTAAGAATGGAAGTTATTAGATGTACTAAATTAAAACAAGAACAACAACAATAAAAAAATGACTATCAATCCTTCTCAGATGTGCCTAGCCAACGTAAGGTAGCACATTAAACCCAAATAGGTTCAGTTACCTTGCGTTCAGTAGAAAACTACAATAACTCAAGACATTTTTTAAGATGGCTTTGGCCTCTGAGCTGTATGTATTAAGCACCATTTCAGCACTATTTACACAGGTAATAAACCATAATTATTAAAGGGGAATAAATACATGGCTGTGGGCTAAACCACAATCTGGCCTTCACATCAATAAAAATATCTTTTCACTTGTGACAGCTATTTTCTTGGCTCGAAAGGTCATCATTTGCTTGAATAAATAAGCAAAGAGGAAGCTTTTCAAGCTGAGTTAGAAGGAAATGAGACCCCAAATTGGAGGAGACATGTATGGTAATGAGAAAGTGTGATGATGAGTTGTGTGTAACTGCAGGCAAATGCCTTCCTCTTCATATGAAATTTTAATGATGGGTTACTTTTCCAATGGAAAAGTAATAACTTAGGTGAGTACAGTTGTACACTCCAAAAATGAAATTATTTTCAGTTTTAAAATATAACTCCAATGCTACATGCCTGTAATTTTGTCTGCCACTGTCATTAACGAAGCACCTAAAATGAACATCTCATTTTCTGAATTACTCTCTGGTCCTTACAACATGGCAGGGAGACATGGATGTAGACCACATTTCTTAGCACCTCGCAAGTTCTGGGAAATTATTCTGGGCAAAGGAGGGAAAACAGGAACGAAATGCAGTCAGTGCCATCTTTTCTGTGGTGAGTCTATAAGAGATGCTCTTTTTTTATCTGTTGGACGTCGAATTCTACTTCTCTCCCCTTTCCACCCCATCATGGGATAGGTACATGGGTAGGTAGGTGGATATATAATTCATAATTGTCACATTCCTACAGAAAGGAAGATCTCTGCTCCATGCAACCTTAAGTATTGATGCTTAGCAACTGTTAATGAATTAGTGACTTAATGTCGTGTTTATTCTCTTTGTAGTATCTTCATATTGCATACTACATGTGTAAGTATGGAACCCACCACATAAATGAGTGATTATGAGATAACTCATAAATAACACACCAACATAAATTGGTGTGTGTGAGATAAACTTGAGTAAAGTACAAAACACAATGTTGACGTGGTCCTTTGGTATCTCTGTGCCTGGTATGTAGGAATTAACACTCCTTCTACAACCATGAGCATCCACCCTCTTTCCATCATTCTTGAGACAAAACAAAACAAAACAAAAAACAAAACAAAACAAAAAACAAAAGCAAGAATGAGGTAATAATAGAAATAAACTACCTGCATTTAATCTTTATGACTTAAGTAAAATAATCAACTTCTGGTCTACTTAGTGCCACAATGATTGGTTTGACCCACATTATCACTTTTCATTGGCTTGTTTTGGAATCATGGCAGAGAGAATAACAGTCAGATGATACTTATTTGTTAAAAATAGAAGACTGTCAGATTAGGCGAACCAGCCCCTGCTGGACAGATTGCTTCCGTGTGCTGTGTGCTGAATACTCCTTTTATGTACTGATCATTTTTTTCACCCATATGCTTTTGCTGCACGCTAAACAACCAAATAAAAAATGCTGTGTAGGTATGCTTGTGTATGTGTGGGTGTATACACGTATATATGTTATGTATCAAGCCAGGATGCCCTGTGTGTGTATGTGTGTGTGTGTGTGTGTGTGCACATAACATACATTTATGTATACACACATACATACACACATGGGGCATTTTTCTACTATGACTGTGGTGGTAAGCAGCTCTCACTCGCACCTAGTCCCTTCTTGCTTGGATGGGCCTTCTGCTGCACCCTTGCTGTCATCCACCACTGTGAAGTGCATTGTAATTAGTGATGCGTTTCATGCCACAGAGCTGCACTACCAAGTGATAACAGGTTAGGGCTGTCAGTTCAAGTGTCAAGAATATGAAAGGATATTTAAGCACAGATGACAACACAATGGGAATACTTCAAATCCAAGAGGCATTCAACGCCTGCTCCTTTATTGAGCAACAGGCTACCTTTGCAAAAGAATCTCTTTCTAGGCTCCTCTGGCCCTCCTCACTCCCCCACCAATATGTGCAGACTGAGAACTTCGTTCTTAGGCTCGAGTTTTCAAGAAGCCTCTAATTATACACACGTGCCTCCCTGTCCTGATTCTACTTACATTTCTGACTGCAAATGAAGATTTCATTTCAAAAGTGTTGGATGGTATCAAATATTAATGCCAACATTTAATTCAGCTACTTAAAACAGTTCAAGAATTAGACATCTCCTTTTGCTAAGGCAGTTGGTGTTTCTGGAAATACAGAAATGTGGTTTAAAACAGACTACCTTTTGGAGCATCCACATAGAAACTTCTGAAAAGGTAGTCCAAGAAAAAAAGATCAAAGTATAAAAGAGAAATGAGAAGAAAAGATAACTATTTTACCCAGGTTCCTAGAAATTATATATAATAAAAATATAAAACTTTTTACTCTGAGCAAAATAGTTTAGTTACTGGGGCAACAAATATATGCATAAAATCAGTGTTTAGCCTGTGCTATGCAAATGACTTTCCCCAAAATTACAACTGCACTGCTCAACTATTTCTATATGTCAATATTAGTGGACTTGCAGAAAGTGACTTAGCTGTCAGCATAACCTTTCAGATTATGCTGTATACAACCCAGTATACAAAGATCATTCCAATCACAGTCGTATGGCACAGAAATGCCTACTTCTATTAAAAAACAAAACAAAACCCCCAAAATATGAACAAGAACATAGCCTTCAAATCCATCCACCCACATTTCACTTCTTTTCAGATTCTCTGTGGTTGGTAATTCTTATATCGGTTTTTATACAACTAAAGATAGTAGTGATTGTGTTCTGTTATGCTAAATGACTTGGGAATTGTTTAGGTTTTGTTGTTATTATCATTACTGAAGACTTTCCCCTTACAGAAAAATGTAATACTTATTTTTTTTGAGAGAGAGAGAGAGAGAGAATTTTTTAAAAAATTTTTAATAGTTTATTTATTTTGAGACAGATAGAGATAGAGCGTGAGTGGGGGAGGGGCAGAGAGAGAGGGAGACACAGAATCTGAAACAGGCTCCAGGCTCTGAGCTGTCAGCATAGAGCCTGATGCAGGGCTCGAACCCACGATCTGTGAGATCTGACCTGAGCTGAAGTCGGACGCTTAACGGATTGAGCCACCCAGGCACCCCGAGAGAGAGAGAATTTTAAGCAGGCTCCACTCTCAGTGCCAAGCCCAACAGGAGGCTTGACCTCTTGACCATGAGATCATGACCTGAGCTGAAATCAAGAGTCAGATGTTTAAGTGACTGAGTCAGGCAGGTGTCCCCGGCTCTTTCTTGTGCAAGCAACAGTTCAGTAACACCACTAGAAATTAAACATGTGAGGAGAGTATTTCCCAAAGGCTGAAGATTGTTTCACAACAATGCAATGACTTAGCCAAATTAACCAACACCTATTAATACAAATGCTACTTGGAGGAGGGCACTTGTGGGGATGAGCACTGGGTGTTATATGGAAACCAACACAACAATAAACTATTTGTTAAAAAAAAAAAACAAAAAAAAAAACAAATGGCTACCAATCTTGTTTCCACAGCATTTTGGCTAGCACGTGGTTGGAACAAAGTGGCAACAATAGATGAATTATGAATGTACTAAACCAGTCATTAAATAATACCTGCTGGTATTCATGCTCTCACGATGTCTCAATGAACATTACAGAGGAAAAGGTGACTGCTTTAGAGGATCTTCTCCATCAGTAAAAATTCTGCCAAGGCACACCAAGGTTTAATTAAAATATCAAGATGTGGGGGAGAAACACAATTTGACAGATAAATGTAGATATCAGGGCATTGTCACTGAGCTTTTCTAATGAGATTAGATTCCTACTTTAATTGACATTTCCAACTGAGGCACAGATAAGATAGATTTAATGGGAGAAGTTATATATAGCTGGACTCTAGCCGGATGAATAAGTGTTTGACATTTAAATACCGTAAACGATATATGCTCCCCTTACTAACGCACTGTCAGTGTTAAGAAGGATAAGCAGATACGTTAAATATACAAGGCACAGAGAGCACAAGTGAGGTAAATAAAACTTATGGTAGCTTAGTTGTTTCAAAACTTCATGAAATCACTTCCATTCTGTGCATGCAGAGTCTTCTATAAAAAAGGAGAAATCCTCACACAGATTCCCTAAGGGTAATTTAATTTCAAGTTTATAAAAGGAATGGGAGAATATAAAGTTGCTTCTGCAAGTGCATCAAGGATTTTTTTAAAATAATGCTAATAAGGTGCTTTTCTGGAATTATTTTCATTTGGTAGGAACAAAAGACATGGAAAACAATTGATCAACTAATGCAGAGTTGCATCGTGATCAAGACAAAAGAAATAAACCCATCATTTATTTAAAAATATCAATACAAGAGCTTCTTTCTTTATTGGCCTTTAATGAGGTTTCCACCATGAATTCACCTTAAACACTTCAGCTTAATGAACAAAATTTGCTATTATGAAGTGTCTTTTGTATCGTGTCTGAAACCCAGGTACCGCAGCTCTGGGATCTAAAGTGCAGTGCACTGCATCAGTTCCTCAACGGTCACTGGATGCCTCTGGAGTCAAAGTCATTGTCCTCATTTGCCCAATTTACAGCTGGAATTCCCCTGAGAATTCAGCATGTACCACAGGACCATTGTATTTCTACAAATCTTTAAACCTAACTGCACAGGAACAAAGGAGGGAAGAAACAGAAGAGGAATAAAACATTCGGCTTCAGGAAGCAAGGTTTTACTGAGCCTGGTAAATATGAAGAGAAAGGAAATGATATGAAGATTGCACGGTTTAAAAAGTCGTTATTATGCCACCTAAATATTTATGCACAAACACAATTTTAGTGAGTTTAGAATGTATTCATGAATAGAAAGAGGTCATATATTCATGTATAAATATATATGTGTCTGCACAGTGACATGTACCCTTAATATCCAGATTGAGTCCTGTGTATTAACTAATTTTGGAGAGTAAACTAATACATTTATGAATTTTATTTTATTTATCCCCCAAATATTTATGAAAGTCCTACTATGGTCCACACACAAAGATAAATAATGCATTTCACTGGTCTCCAGCAGCTAGGCTTATGAGATACACAAGAATATATTCAAGCAATTATATTCAACAGCCCCTGATTTTGCCCAGGTAGTCAGCACAGGCTTTGCCCAGGTTGGAGTTCGGCAGCAGTGGGGTGGGTGGGGGGAGGAGTGATGCTGAGCTCAATACGAAAAGGACAAGAAGGTATTTTTCACAGGGACAGTGTGGAAGAGAAAAGGGGAAAGGACATTTCTAGATGAGGCATGACAAGTCAAGATCTGGTCAATAAATGGCCATAAGCTCAGCAAGTTCAGGCTTGGATTGGTTTAAAAAGTGGGCGACATAGAATCTCTCAGTGCAGGAGAAAGTGAGGGAAGGAATTGGAAAACAATGTCCCACCTCCACCCTGGAACTCAACTGGAAAAACCGGTTTCATTCATTCTCATATCAGACTTTAAATGGGATTTTCTTTGAAGAAGTAGTCTCCTGTGATGAAAATATATTAGAAAATCAATTCATTAGCGGCACATAGTCCATGATGGAACATACGAGGGATGATACTAAAAAGTATCTAGGTTAATTTAGAGCCTTGAGTGCCCATCCAAGAGGTGTGGACTTTAATAGGGCAATAGGGCCAATGAAGGATGTAATATGGTTAGTGATGTGATCAGTTCTGCTTTTTTGGAAGTTAGGTCTAGCAGCAGCAGGAAGGAGATTGGTTCACAGGGGGGCAGAATGATGGAAACTAAGAGATCATGAGACTCTAGAGCAAAGGAAGCCCAGGTGGAGAGAAGGTATTGTCATGTATTTGAGTCTGCAGATGTGAGAAGAAGTCTCTACTGTTTTCCCAGATTTGACAAAGAGTATTGGTTGAAAACAGGTGTTATGATTCCTTATTTCACAAAGCACTCTTACCTTGATCAGTGTAAAACATTTTCTGGGGGACTAATTTTATTTCTAACATTCCTGCATCTAAACACATGCAAACAAAATTTATATGATCAAGTGTTATTATTCTTGTTGTAGACCAAATAGTGGGAAACCCATATAAGCAGAGCCAACTATCTCAATAAGGCAAAGGAAACAGCTACCTATATGGCACATTTTGGTGATTATAGGAAAAAACAACCTAATGATAGCATTTGGTCCCCTCTTAAAGATTTAAAATCTGAGGCCCAGAAAACCTAAGGACCTTATCCCAAGTCATAAAGCTAATGAGTGGTGAAGACTGCATTCCAAATCATGTTCAGGTAGCTCTGAAGCTACCACGCTCTTTCTCCATCCTCTGCCACCTACCTATGTGCTTCCAACTCTTCCCTATTATTTCTTATCATGGCTGGGTGTCTAGAAATGACTTTCCTAAGGAAGTCTACTGGAAATTTAAAAATCCCTGCAGTGGGTAAAAAATTATGCCCAGGGTTGAAGGATGCGACAGTTGCTCCAAGATGGTGGGTCAACTCCTAGTACAACAGTCTTCGAAAGTTGGCCACAGGGACCCACATGGACATGACCCAGAGGTATGGTTTAAACCTCTTGGGAATACGATGGTGATAAAACCTTCCTCAGCTGTGCTAACATATCATCTACACCTCTGTTGAAACACATTTCACTGTACTTAGGTAATAGAAGGGTCCTCTACCCTGTGTCCAGATTGGAGTGCACTGAAGGGTATTGCTTCATCCCCGGGTAGGGGGACCCTGATGTGCCCCCGCCCCATCCTGGCTTCTAATGACATTTAATCTGAACTCACTCTCGCTATCGTCTCAGCAGAGTCCTGCCATCTCACATAGCTTACAAATGTAAGGGAGAATTGCAAGGTTATGTTTATCCATATTGCAGGGCTTCTAATGCAACGCAGTATCTTTTAGGTTAGGATCAGTGGTAGATTCCCAGAAAGCAGTACGGAAGTCACTGGGGGGAGCCAAGGACTGTGCGGCAGCCTTTTTGGGTCAGTTGTCCCCCAGAAAGAGATGCTAGGCTGGGGGCAGGGCCTTTCATAGCAAATTTCCCATCCATAAACACTGGCGTCTCCAGGGGACAAGCCTGTCCCGGATCATTGTGCTGGATGGGCTTGGAGGCTCTTCCCTCATAACGCAGAGCTGGATCCCTTTCCTCCCAGCCCCTTGCATTCCTTCTCCATTCTTCTCCCACCCCTGCTTTTCGGTTTGAAATATGGCACTTTGGGCTCTTGGACAAACCGTTTCTTATTTGGCCCAAATTCTCCCAAAGATTCTAATGTCCTCAAGGCCAGAATTTGTTTTCTTGGAACTTTAGATCCCATTATTGAATGTCAGCCCATACCAGATCCTTAAATGTTTGATGAATGAGTGTGTGATGTCTACCTTACAGCAAGAAATGGCAAAGAACAATCTGCTCCATACAGCGGTTGCCACAGTAACCAGCAGGTGACCTCCCTAAAAGAAGGCATCTGTGGAGGCAGAAGGCTAGGGAACAGCAGCATTTCAAGTGAGTCCTCCTAGGAAAACAAAAAGGAAGCACTGACAAAGACAGGGAAGCAGCAACACACTCTAAGGGCAAAGTGTCTTTGGCTCTGCNGTGGGTGTGTGTGGTGGGAGTGGCTGGGGTAGGGGGCATAAAGCTCCCGAATAAAGGCATCCGAATACGCACATGTGAATGTGTCTGTGTAATCCTCTCACACCGAGAATCTGTGTAGCTGTTGGTGTGGGGGCTCATGAGAAGTCCATGGTCTGGGTTTGCAAGGTGAGGCTGGAAGGGATGTCAGTGTGCTTTATACAAGCCTGTTAAGAGCTTTTCAGAGTGATGCTCATGTTGCCCATGATTAACTAATTAGTTAGCTGGTTCAGTCATCAGTCAACTTTTGACTGTTACATTAAGATGCTGGGATGCTAGCTCCTGTAGATACTAGTAAGATGCTCAGAACTCAAAGACAAGTCCTGGTCACATCCAACAGCGTAATAAGGAAAAGAGGCTGGTATCTGCAGATTATATCCCCATGTGGATGTTAGATTAACAAGTATAGAAGAACTCTGCAAAGGCCAGCCAGGCAGAGGAGGGCGTGGTTATTAAGAAAGCAGAGCCACCATCCTGTCTCCTCTGTTCCCTCCCGGTGCGACCTCTTTGTTCAATGACCATTCGAGGAAATAGATGTGATTTTCCCATCATCCCCACACTCAGGGTGAGTTCAGGGTTGACATTTTCGTAAATTGTTTTATAGATAACAAAAGCTCCTGTTTGAAATTCTGCTTTCTTTGTTCCCTCTCCTGAATGCTGTGAGGGTTGCACAAATAGCTGAATGGTTAAGAAAAACAAGTAAATGATGAAGTGCTCAGGGTGGTAATTAATAGATGGACAGTTAATGAGATAAGGTGGAATCTAAGTGAGAGCAACTCTGTATCACTGTCAGTTCTTCATGTCGCTTTTGAGGTCAGAGAGTCAATCTTGCTTTTAACTGGTTTTAAGGAGTAGTCAGAATGCTACAATAATGTACTACAGTAGGATTACCAAATATTACAGGCCCGGGTCCTCAAATTATTTCTTCACCTTAAAGAACTCAGTATGAAACAATAAATAAATAAGCATTTTGACCAAGTACAATATTCACTAAAATTTGAAACGAGATTTATGTGACTCTAGCATGACTCAAGTTCTCGAGGAAAGAAGAAAGATGTAATCAAATATTTACAACACGATGTCATAAGATATATAAGGGAATTGAGTGCAAAGTGATATGGGCTTGGAGTTGCTAATAATATCCTGAAAATAAATCTCTTTAAAAAAGAAATAGAGTACAGGGAATGAAAATGACACGTAACCTTCTCTTTCATTTTAATTTTTCTTGAACAACAAAAATGTGTGATATACATACATACATACATAATATATATATGTATATACAGAGTTGACCCTTGGGCAACACAGATTTGCACAGCATGGGTCCATTTGTATGCGGATTTTTTTCAATAAATACAGTGCAGTACTGTAAATGTATTTCCTCTTCCTTATGATCTTCTTAATCATTTTCTCCAGCTTACTTTACAGTAAGAATATGGCATGCAATACACATAATAAACAAAATATATGCTCATGAACTGTTTACACTACTGGTAAGGTTTCCAGTAAACAGTAGGCCATTAGTGGTTGTTTTGGGTGAGTCAAAAGTTATACTCAGATTTTTGACTGCACGGGGTGTGTTGGTACTCTTAACCCCCACGTTGTTCAAGAATAAACTGTACACACATACACACACATGCCCAACTGAAGTTTAAAATACCAAGAAACATCTTATCTTATATTGTACTGCATCTTTCTGGGTAGAGAAAATATATCCTATCAAAATGCAAACCAATCCACCCAACCTGCTTTAATCCAAAAACTGACTCTCGAAATGCAACAACATAGATGTTCTTGTGCTTCGCCTCCATTTACTGTAATCTAAAACCTAGGAATCTAGGAATGTGGCAAATAACTTTTCCTTTAATCCGGAAATCTCCCTGACCACCCAGAGAGATGACCCGTGCCTTCCCTCCAAGATCAGCCGTAGGCATCGTGATGGAGTATTTGACAAAAGGCGAATACAATGCCAATTTTTCTTTACTGACTATGCCCTTGCCCCTTGTCCTGTTTCTAGTTTACTCAGAGAGATTTTCTACCTAACAGAACCCACTGACCACCACACCCAAGGAGAGGGTGCTGGAAAAAATCAAAATAACTTTCTGAGGAACAAATCACAGCCATCTAAATTACTCCTTTGACAGAGTAATGGATCTTACAGATGAAAGACACCACAAAGTGTCATTTATCTTGACTTCACAAGACTTGTCAACTTTTCTTGGTCTTTTCTGAAGAACACAATCATAAATAATTTAGAAAATTATGACTTAGACCTCAAAACCTTTAAGGGAGACAACTACAACCTGGAAATGAGGACTTTAAAAAATAATAGTTACTATATCTCCTGGGATGGAATGGGAATCATAAAGCAATTTGTCAGGGAAATTTATTGAGCCCGGTACTACTTATAATTGATATGAAGCATTCGTATCTTGGGCAAATCAGCTTCATTCAATTTGGTAAAAATACATTTGTTTATGGAACTGTAATGGGGTTGAACATTGCCCTCGGCATGTCCGTGATGGTGTTCACAGCCCTGAGAGTTGGCTTCTGGTTCAGGCAGCTCTGCTCATTGCCAGTGTGTGGTACAGCGACCAGCCTGGGCAGACTAATACAGAGCTCGAGGCCTAGAGGCAACCCTGGGTCCCCTGCATCGCACAGGTGGCTCTGACTGGACAAGGGATTAGCAGTAGGCACCAGGGCAATTCATCTAGAAAGCAGACTGGCCCTGTATGGTAGCCAAGAGCACAGCTCTCTGTGTAACTGGGCAATGATAGCAGATGGATAGTGGATTAATAATCAAAATCTAAAGAAGGTACAGATGCACACAGAAAAAAGTGATGGTACAGGGGGAGCCCATGTGGGGTGTTAGTGAAAACTGAAGAGAGAGGTTAGTCCTTCAAGCTGCTTCAGACTGATTTCCAAATCTGATTCCAATCTTCATTTAGCCTTATAATAATCTCCTCTGCCTTACTCCTTGTTTTCTTGCCTCCTTCCCTCCCTTTCTTCCTTCCTTCATCCTTTCCTTCCTTGCCTTCTTCCTTCCTTCCTTCCTTCCTTCCTTCCTTCCTTCTTTCCCTTCTTTTTCTTTTTCTTTCTTTCTTTCTTTCTTTCTTTCTTTCTTTCTTTCTTTCTTTCTTTCTTTCTTTCTTTTCTTTTTCTTTCTTTTTCTTTCTTTCTCTCTCTCTCTCTCTCTCTCTCCTATTCTTTCAGTGAGAATATTTAAGTTCTATTCTCTTAGCAAACTTTAATTACACAATACAATGGTGTCAACTCTAGTCACCATGATATACATTAAATCCTTAGACCCTATTTATAGCTAAAAGATTGTGTCTTTTTATCAACCTCTCCCTATTTCTTCCATCTTCTAGTCTCTGGTCACCATGTTTCTACTCTGTTTTCTTGAGTTTGACTTTTTTTTTTAGTTCCACCTATAAGTGATACCATGCCAATGTTGACCATTCTCTGTCTGGCTTATTTCACTTAGCACAATGTTCTCAAAGTCCATCCATGTTGTTGCAAACACCAGGATTTCCTTCTTTCTCATGTTGAATAATATTCCATTGTATATATGCCACAATTCTATCTGTTCATCCATTGACAGACATTTAGGTTGTTTCAATATCTTGCCTGTTAATAACACTGCAATGAACATGGGAGTGCTAATATCTCTTTGAAATCCTGTTTTCATTTCTTTTGGACATATACCCAGAAGTGGAATTTCTGAGTCATATGGTAGTTGTGTTTTTGATTTTTTGAGAAACCACCATGCTGCTGTCCATAGTGGCTTCACCAATTTACATTCCACCAACAGTGCACAAGGATTCCCTTTTCTCACCAGTACTTATCTCTTGTCTTTTTGATGATAACCATTTAACAGATATGAGATGATCTATCATTGTGGTTTTGATTTGAACTTCCCTGATGATGAGTGATGCTTTCTTAAAACATTTTTATGTAACTAGATGTCCAGGAGAGACTTGATCTTACATGGCCTTTGAAATTGGAAAAAAAAATGTTTTTTGTAACTGGAAAAAATATGTATTTTCTCTTCTAAAAAGTGGGACCTTTCATTCTGCAAATATGGGAAAGTTCCTTCCTATTTTACCATTCTATTCTTAAGGAAACCCTACATTCAATGAAATAACCAAAATACTCTTTCTTTAGAATGAGATAGACATATTTTTTGGAATTAAATTTAGTATATATAGGGAGTATACAATATAGCATATATATAGAGAGAACTTATATATATTTAGAAAATAGTGAGGAATAATTCCTTCTCAAAATTAGAAAATAACAGTTCTTAAAAAATACAGTTCTTGATTTTTTTCAAATTGATATTTAGCTTTAGATTTAGGGATATCTAATTTATATAATTAAATGTATACTTAAAATTACAGCTTATACTAAGGGTGTATGTGTGTGCATGTGTGTGTTGGTTTTTGTTTGCTTTGCATATTCTTACACAAGTAGTAGCTTCCCAAACATCAAGAGTGGAGACTGAGCTCCTGAGATAAAGGCATGTAGGCCTGAATTTCTCTTCATCTTATACTGGAAGAAGGCTGGGCTTGGCACAGCTAAAGCTAGAATGGATTATTTGGATGCTAAATTGATTGTTATTTGAAAAACTAAGCTTAAACACAGCAAATTGAATCAAGGCATGTATCTCTGTTTTCTCCTGAAACATGATTTTTAAAAACAGTAAAACAGTAAAGGAATAAAAAAGGCATAAACTCACAAGGATCTTCTGTTTGGAATAGAAAAGCAAACATAGCAAGTAAGAGATACCAGCACAGGTTCTGAGAGCAGAGCTGAAATCAAGTCTTTGGGTGGGGGTGGGGGTGGGGTGTGGGGAGTGCACAGGGAGAAGGGTAGGCAGGGACAGGGAAAGCAGAAGTGAGCAGGTGAGTACGTGCTGACCCCAAGGAGGCTCAGAAGTTGGAGGGGCCATGTGTTTCCAAGGCTCTTCCTCATCTTACAAAAGGAATGTGGACTTTCTGTTGAGACTAAATCAGAGCATATGAACTCAGGAACAATGAGTCCATTTGAGGGCCATGGAAGACTAAGTCAAAGTCTGCTCATGAGTGGGCAGAAGCCAGCCTCTTTCCCCACTCAGCTTGCACAATACTGCCAGTTTGGCTCACACACCCCAGAAAAAAGAGGGTTTTTCTCTAAGAGCAAGGACCACCTAGAGGGGAAAAAAACTTATAGAAACTGACCCTTGGAGGTCACCCATCAAAAGAGCTTTGTGATCCCCTTATAACTGTTCATTACCTCACCACTAACTTTGGGCAAGCATTCAGACATTTGAAGAAATCTTCCCACATAAATGAGAGAGGTGGGACACTTGGATGGCTCAGTCAGCTAAGCATCTGACTCTTGATTTTGGCTTAAGTCATGATCTCATCGTGTGTCAGTTCAAGGTTGGGAACCCTCTCTATGTCCCTTCTCATTCATGCGTGCATGCTCGCTCTCTCTCTCTCTCTCAAAATACATAAACATTTAAACAATGAGAACAGTAAAAACAAGCTGATTTTTTAAAGCCCTTGGAAGAAACAGAGATAATACTAAAAGTTAAAAAAAGAACTAATTAAAAAATCCGAAGGATGCCTAATCTCAGATGCCTGGGTGTCTCAGTCGGTTAAATTCCCACTTTGGTTTAGGTCATGATCTTGGGGTTTGTGAGTTCGAGCCCTGCATTGGGGTCTGTACTGACAGCTCAGAGCCTGGAGCCTGTTTCAGATTCTGTGTCTCCCTCTCTCTCTGCCCCTCCCCAACTTGTGCTGTCTTTCTCTCTCTCTCTCTGTCAAAATTATAAATAAACATTAAAATTTTAAAAAAATCCTCAGAGATGAGAAAATATTGTGGTCATGAAATAAGAATTGGAGGCTATAAAAGTAAGGATCAGCATTATTAGATATTAATACTCTAATATGAGAAATGTAAAATACTAATAGGAAACTTAAGGCTCCCAGGAACTGGGGCAAAAAGTTCAAAGACCAGAAAGCACAAGAGAAGATGTAAATGACCAGAGAATTTACATGGAGGAACTGGGAGGTTCCACAGCTGACAGGGAGGAATCTTTGACAAGGATCTGGAGAAAAGAGTTCAAGGAATCAATAAAATATCCCTGAAATAAAGGACATGAGTTTCTAGATTAAATTGCCCACAAAGTGCCTGCAAAGCAAATGATTGACAGAAACTAACATCAAAACACATCATTTTGCAATTTCAAAAGGGAAGATTCTATTAGCTTTGAGCAATAAAATACTAGTTACCTCCTGTGGGTGGCTGAGTAATGGTTACCCAAAGCAATCAGTTCCTAATTCGGAGAACTGTAAGATTGGAAAAAGGGTTCCTGCAAATGTGATTAAGCCAAGGCTCTTGAGCTGGGGGGATGATTCTGGATTATCCCAGTAGGCCCTAAATGCAACCATAAGTGCCCTTTTAAGAGAGAGGCAAAGGGAAAATGAACACACACAGAGGAGAAAGTAATATGAAGATGAAGTAGAGACCGGCTTGAAGATGCTGGCCTTATATATTTCAAGGACTGGTCATTTCCTGCACCAGAATCCCCATGAATCCCCAAGAGGAATGACAATGGCCATTCCCTTCAACTGAATCTATACTTAATCACAAGGATGTGTCCTAGATCCATGTCCTCAACAGGACAACCGCCATAAAGGAGCTCCCAAGTGTATTAGTTTCCTACAGCTGCTGTAACAAAGTGCCACCAAGTGGATGGCCTAAACAATGTTAATTTCTTTTGGCACAGTTCTGGAAGCTAGAGGTCTGAGACAAGGATGTTGGCAGGTTAGTTTCTTCTGAGATCTCTCTCCTTGGCCTGTGGATAGCGTCTTTGCCCTATGTCTTCACATGGTCTTCCCTCTGTCTGTGTCCAAATTTTCTCTTCTAAGGACACTAGTCTCATTAGATTAGGGTCCACTCTAACAACCTCATTTTAATTTAATTACTCTTTAAAGAACCTGTCTCCAAATAGGAGAAATGTGGTTCAGAAACTCCACATATAAATTTTGGAACAGGCACAATTCAGGCCGTAATGCCACATTATAATTTAATCAGCTTTGAAGTATTTTATCAAAGGAACATCTAAAAACAAAATAATAAATAGTTTAAAAGGTTACACTATTACATAACTTTAAAAAATGTTTATTTACTTATTTTGAGAGAGAGAAGGATAGAGAGCGAATAGGGGAGGAGCAGAGAAAGAGAGAGAGAGAGAGAGAGAGAATCCCAAGCAGGCTCCACACTGTTAGTATGGAGCCCAAAGCAGGTTCAAATCCACAAACCATGAGATCATGACCTGAGGCAAAACCAGGAATTGGATGCTTAACTGACTGAGCCACCCAGATACCCCTAGAATATTATATAACTTACAATTAAATCAGTACTACCTGTCCCACTAGCCTCATCTGTAATATTTTCTCTCTGACAGTAGCGACTTTCAAATATTTTTCTTTATCATTTATATTCACATTTCAAAATACGTTTTTATACTTCTATTTATTTTTTGTAAATATTATGTATTGGCTCCATGGTGTGGAATGTAAGGATTTTACTCTGTTGTACCTCTTATACACACGCCCCACCAAATGGTTAGTCAATATTTACTTTATTATTACTATGTATTATTCACAGGTGATCCAAAAAGGAATTACGTTTCCTTTCTTGTGCTGTATTTTGTTTTACATGGAGCTTAAAAGTGCCTTCCTTTTCCCTACGTGTTCAGTAAAGCCCTGTTATAGTTCATACTAGCTCTCGTTGCCCTGAGGAGGTCTGATCCCAGGTATAGGAAGGAAGGGCCAAGGAACATCAGTGCTCGCCCCCAGGGAGGGCAGCCATGCCTAGCAGAAAGCACTTATAAGATCTTTGGCTGCATAAACACCACACACGTTCCATTTCTGTTAGCGGCTCATTATCCATTTGGCACAACAGGCCCTCTTGCCAATGGCCAATGGATTATTCAAAGAACTAAGAAAATATTTGATTACCTGAGACAAATTCGATTCAAATATCTAAAAAGAGTGGTTCAATATATTATTCAATGAGCCAAATCTCTAAACTTCCTCCATCTTTGCTCCTATATCTAGCTTCCATCTGATGACCATAGATGAACTCTGCCAGCTAGATCTGGGATCAATACTCCACTTGTGGGCACCGGATTCTGTCCCCTCCCTGGCATTTCCTTTCTCTCTAGCATTTTCCTTTCTCTCTGCTACTGAATCATTCTCACTAGTATACGTTCTTGCTGTTGGATCTCATACCTTAAAAACACTTATTCTTGATCTCACATTCCCCTCCTTTGCCATCCTGCTCTCTATTCCCCTTTATATTTAACTCCCTGAAAAGGATGTCTGCATTCACCTAGCTCTGCTTTTCGTCTGCCATGGTCTCTTGAATCTACCTCAAACAGACTTTGTCCCTATTAAACCACTAAAAATGACTTTGCAAAGGTCAACAAGGACTTTCTCTTATTTGACCTCCCAGCAGCATCAAACACAGCTGGCCACTCCCATCTTCTTAAAGCATTTCTTTATTTGGTTTCCAGGACACCACTTTCTCCTAATTTTTCTATTCATCTCTGGCCTCACTTCTTCTGAGTCTTCTTTACTGGTTCATCCTTCTCTTTTCAGACCTCAAAATGCTGAAGTGCCCTGAGGCTTTGTTCTTTTTATATTTAACACCACTTTCCACATCGACTCCTTAGGTAATCTCATTCAATCCCACTGCTTTGAAAATAATCTATGACCTGATGGCTCTCAAAAGAAATCTTTAGCCTCATTTTTTAAAATTTTATTTTCGGGGGGAAGGAAGAAGCAGACAGAGAGAGAGAAAGAGAGAGAGAGAGAATCTCAAGCAGGCTCCATACTCAATTCAGAGCCAGATATGGGGCTCGATCTCATGACCCTAGGATCTTGACCTGAGCTGAAATCAAGAATTGGACACTTAACCAACTGAACCACCTGCGCACCCTTCTCTAGCCTCATTTTGTCCCCTCGACCCTGGATCAGTGTATTCTCTGCTACTTAAACCTCAGTTCTCTGTTCCTCCTCCCAGACATTTCTCTCTCTTTCTCCTCTGTCTTAAGGAACAGCGGCACCACTGGCTAAGTCAGTGTAAGAACTCTGATGACAATTTCCTGCTACTTTTGCCTTAGGATGAAAGGTCGTTAGAGAAATTTTAACTTAATTTTTAATTTTTACTAATGTTTATTTCTGAGAGAGAGGCAGAGTGCACGTGGGGGAGGGTCAGAGAGAGCAGGAGACAGAATCTGAAGCAGGCTCCAGGCTCTGATCTGTCAGCACACAGCCCGTTGTGGGGCTGGAACCCAGGAACCGTGAGATCACAACTGAGCCAAAGTCGACACTCAACCGAATGAGCCACCCGAGCACCCCAAAATTTTAACATTTCTAAATACTACCTTTTTCAGAGCAGGATCCAGGGCAAAACAATGATATGAATATTAAAACAAACAAACAAACAAACAAACATTTAAGTGGTAAGGAGAAGAGAAGTATATCCAAGTGTAGGAAAGTTGAAGAACCACCAAATCATATATCCAGCTCTTCAGATATAAAATAAGAGAACAGTTTAAAGCACCACTGGAGAGACGGCGAGCTGCATGAGAGAGGACTTCCTCCACCCGGATGGGCACACTGGGCTAGAAATGGGCCACTGAGGAAGGGGAGCTACGTTGTCCCTCTGAGCACTTATTAGACATGGATTGGTAACAATCTGCTCTGAAAGATTTCAAGACGTGTCCTCCCTGGAGGGAGGAGGAAGAATCCAAAGACCTCCCGAGGGCCCATATAACTCCTAGATTTACAGTGCACCATTCCATTACCACCATGGTTTAGCGACACAGTGCAGTAAACATAACATTAAACCAGCCGCCATCTGGATTTTTCTTGACTTAGGCAAGCTAAGTAGCTATCCAGGGTTTATACCTAAGGAGGTGTTCACGTATGTGTGTGCCTCCAGCATAGCTTATTATAGTTTTGTTTTATTTTATTTCATTTTATTTTTATCTTAATATACAGTGTCCTTCAAGTTTTCTTTTAAGTCTACTGCAAATAACAGGTTTTAGCACATCAGGTGATATTTTGCTTCCTGAAGCATTTAAATTAATTTTCTATTACCAATGCAAATGTGTACTTTCCAATTTACCCACTGCACAATAAAACCTAATTTAAAGCAATTAATGTTCATTAATGGCCCCATCTGCATGTTTATCGCTTTATCCTTAAATACTTGAGACATGGTATCCATATTTTATAGCTCACTTCTTATCAGCAAGAATTCTTATCCTCAAGGGTAAATGTAAGACTAATGTGCCAGGATCTTACATCTTTATATGGAAACTACATTGCCTTTTTTCTTTCTTTTTAAAGCTGGAAGAGCAGGTTGAATGGACATAATACCAAATGTACCTAATACCAAAAAAGTTGGGGGGGGGGATTATACTAGTTCACTCACCTCCCTCTCTGTCTCCCTTTCCCCAAAGCTGGTGTGCCACAGCAGTGAGTGTGCTCCAGCCAGCTCTGCAACCCTCTGACAGCATTTTTCCCAGCATAGGATGGAATGCAGGGTTTTCCCACCTTGCCCCCTTCAGCAGGGCAACACCTTGCAGGGAATGGGCCAGTGGCCGGTGCCTCCTAGAATGTCAGATGGCATTCTGAGCATGCGCCTTGATATCAGCCAGGCATCGCTTTGCCACTTAATTGCATTCATTGTATATACTTAAGGATATTGTCTAAACTTTTTGAGCACCAGTTTTCTCACTCTGCTTGATTAGGTTTTTCTCAGGACTAAGATAATACGCTAAAAGCTAAAAGAGGTGTTGGGAATAAGAGGGTAGCTTTCACCCAACCAGACTGCCTGGGTTTAAATACTGGCTTCACCTTTCACACTATGTGTGAGTGTGTGAGAGACCTCTCTGTGCCTTGGTCTTCTCATCTACAGAATGGGCATCATAATGGGATCTATGTCAAAGGGTTCTTGTGGGGATTACAAGGAGTTAATATGTATAAATAGCTTAAAACAGAGTATGGAAAAAAAGCAAGGACTTGGTGAATGTTCGGAAAAAAACAAAAGCCGTAGTTAAACGGAAAACAAAAGCCATTTTTATTAAAGGTGTTTCTCCAGAGTCACTGTCCGTGGTGATAAATTGTGGCTCTGGGCTTAGAAACCAGAATTCTGGCATAAGGGCCCATTGCAGGTGGCTAGTCTCACAACATCTCCCTGCAACCTAGAGGAAGGCATAGCAAGTATCTCTGTGATGACACTATTATGTCTAAAGCCCTGACAGCCAAATGCATGTATAATACTTACAAAATGAAAAAAAAGGAAAAAAAATCAATAAAATGTTTACACTATTGCAACAAGGAAAGCAAATTAGTTTGGAAGGGATTTTCTAATATAATGCTGCTGAGCCAAGATCAACCCATCTGATTTCTTTATTCCTTAAAAAAAAGAAGTTAATAAATGTTTCCACATGTGTGAATTCAATGAAATTTACATTTACGAGTCATTATCATTTTGGCGGAAGGCAGAATGATACTAAGCTTGTCAGTGGAGGGGCAGATGGAGATGGAGATTAGGAAGTTGACACACAAGCTGACAGAAACGAGTAAAATTTACGTCCCAACCAACCTAATGGCAAGCAATTATCTCTGAACTAGGATAACAAATGTGCTTTTTTATACTCAAAAGATGACATGCATTTTAGAAGTTTCCAGAAGGCATATTTTCTGTAAAGAAGCAACTGTTTCTGTATTCAACATTTAGTACAAAAGTTTAATTGGATACTGACCCTTTTAGAAGATTTTGTTACAAGTTAAAGTTTGATATTAAGAAAATAGAAAAATCTACCCGAAGTGGTGGCTACTTTCTGTTACCTGTTTCTCTGTTTTAATATGGCCTTACAAATGTGCTTTTCCTTCATATTCAATACTGTTTATAGACTTTGGTATCAGCAAAATATAAATTACTCTATGCACAATCCATAGGCATACTATCTTGTGAGCATCATAAATAAAACAAATACAAGTGGAAATCTAGTGTTTATCTTGGCTCGAAAGACTATCTATCTTGTATGAGAAAGGCATTTTTGATTCCATGGTTAAGTGACATCCTCCATAACAAAAAATTGGCAAATATACTGGTGTAAATTCATCACGGTGACATTATATAATTAAAATGTATTGATATAAACCTTTAAGACATTTTAAATGTCTTACAGTGTAAACTTGAAATGCTGGGGCTCATAAATTTATTCTATGTAAAAAAGTAGCCTAAGTAGATGCACTATCCTATCTACAAATTATATATCTTGAAACATGATGAAATATTTACATGAATGACTTTCATTTACTTATTTTATTGAGGGCATAAACTATAACTACTATATGATAAAGAAGTAAAATTTTGAAAATTAAGTTACATAGAAAGTCCAGAAATATACTCTTAGACTATTAGAGATGAAAGGGACCATACTTACTCTCTAGATCAAATCTGTTATGTTAAAAGTAAGAAAGCAAGGCTCAAAAATGTTGCTGTCACATCCTAATTGTGATATGAAATAACAGCAATGATAAAAGGAAAATGAAAACATCCGTAGCCATTTAAAAATTAACCACATCTTTTTTAAACAGTGTCAAAATCTTAATCTAACAAAAATATTGGAAAGGAAGGAATAACAGTGTGATGTGTTTCAATGAATTGATGATGGTGCTGTCATGTCAGAGGAAAGAGCAAAAGAAAGAAATAGGTAGAAAAGAAATTTTATTGAGCCCTTGCTATATGCCAAAATCACTGTAATATAACTTATTCAAAAAGACTTGGTTTAAAGTCTGTCTTAACACCGACTATTCGGTGTCCTTGGGCAAATCAAGCGCTATGAATCTCTGATCCCACATTTCAAAGTAGAGGTAATAATACCTACAGTTACTGGAGGGACTAAGCAAGATAATGGATCTAAAGTATGAAGTTATTCCTGCCGGGCAGTAAGACTATACTGTACTCTTTCTCTTGAGATGGGCTCTGTCACTCACTGTTCATGACCACGCCATGACACAAAGTCAGTGGCAGAACTGGGATTCAAATGATGCCTCTTGGGTCCCAATCCCAAGCAATTCTCCTGTATTTGGCTTCAAGACATTTGTACATGGTCATCCCTCTGCTGGGAATTCTTTCCCCACCCCCCTGTCCTATATCTCCAACCGCCTATTAAATCCTATCCATCCTTCACGATTCATTTTAAATATTACTTCCAACGAACTATCCCTGGAAGTTCCCCTATATGTTCTCTTAGTATTCCCATATTTTTCCTTTGTTGTACTCATTAATAATTAAAGTTAACTAGTCTTCTAACTATTTTTAACCACTATTTCTCTACTGAACTGTGTAATTTACATGAGATCAAGGGCCATTTCTCTCTTGCTGACCCTCATATCTTTGGTCCTTAGGAAGGTATTTGGCACAGTGTAGGCATTCAATAAAAACCTGTTGGATACATCAGTGACGGCATGAATGGGTAAACAAAGAATGAAAAGAGCTTTGTATTGGCAAATATTTTTTTATTTTGTTTAGTAATGGCAGAATGCTGATAAAGTCCCTGAGGACGTCAAAGGACTTTGTCCAGGGCAGAAGCAAGAACTGTCCCGGGAGGAGGGACAATTGTGACACTGGTAGAAAAGAAGACGGAAAGATCACCGTAGACGTACAAATATCTTCAACGGATCCCTTCAGAGACATGCTATGCTCTGTGAAGTAGGAGGTGGCACTCATGTTTGAGGAAGAGAGAGGAGGGAGATGAAGTTTGGAAGAGCTCTGTGAAAAGAACAGAAGGTTCTGAATGAGAGACACAGAACTGCCAGGAAGCATCAAGCACTCAGCCAGTTAGAGACCATGAATTTTTAATGTTACCAATCTACACTGGCTTGGGTAGCATTTTCTGCTGCTCAGTTCAGTGATTAGGGTCTTGAAGACAGATGTTTAGATTCACTATAAAGATGATGATGAGGGGGAGGAGGAGAAAGAGGAAGAGAAGGAGAATGCTGACAAACATTGACTCACTGTTACTCCATCAAACACTGTACAAAGTTGTTTCTATGAATTATCTCATTTCTTATACACACAATATTGTGTATACCCACTTTTTACAGATGAAAATACTAAGACATTTTTATACCACTTGTTAAAGGTATAATTCACATGCCATAAAATTCACCAACTGCATATGTAGAATTAAATGAAATTTATAAATGTACAGAGTTAGCAACCATCGCCACAAGTTAGTGACTTTCTATCACTCCAAAAAATTCCCTTGAGCCTATTTGTACCCAATCCTGCTTCAACATCCAAACCCAGTCAACCACTGATCTGCTCTGTGTTTCAATAAATTTGCCTTTATGGACAGCTTGTATAAATGGAATAATATAATAGATTTGTGTTTTGTGTGTGTGTGTGTGTGTGGCTTTTTCACTTAGGATAATGTTTTTGTGGTTCATCCATGCTGTAGTATTTGTTAGTATCTTGTTCTTTTTTTAATTGCTAAATACCATTTAATTATATAGATACATCACATTTTGAAATTCATAGGCATTGGGATCATTTCCAGTTTGAGACTATTATGAATGATACTGCTGTGAATGTTCACATACAATTCTTTGCGTGGACATATATTTTTACCTCTTTTTTGTAGATACTAGAGTGGAACTTGGAATTCTAAGGCAGTCTGCTAAGGTTATATTTAACGTATAACCTTACGTTATAAGTTATTTTGGAAAAAATGTTTTCCAAAGTAGATGTACCACTGTATATCCTGACCAGAAATGTGTATCATATGTATTTTCTGTGCCTATTGGGATAACCATGTAGTTTCTATTTTGTATTCTATTGATATGGTTATTCAATTAGTTAGTTTTCAGATGCAAAACCAAGTATTACACTTGTAAGATAAACCCCACATGCTCATGCTATAGAATCCTTTAGATATGCCACTGAAATTGTTTTGCTAATATTATTTTAAAAAGTTTTGCATTTATATTTTTGAGGGATATCTGTCTATAGTTTTCTTGTGATGTTTTTGTCTCACTTTGGTATCAGGGTAATTGTGGCCTGAAAAACATCAGGTGAGAATGTTCCCTTTTCATCTATTTTATGAGTCTGTAAAAATTGTTATTACTTTAAACATTTAATAGAATGTACTATTTAAGACAAGAGAGGCAGGACCTTTGTGGGAAGATTTTAAATTACTAGTTAAATTTCTTTATTGTTCTGTTCTTTTCTGATTTTCTATTTCTTCTTGAGTCCATTTCAGTAACTTGTAAACACACAATTTTCTACTTGAATCTTTATCGTTTCCTTCCTTCTGCTTACTCTGGATTTTGTTTGCTTTTCTTTTTCTATTTTTTCAAGATGGAAGCTTAGATTATTGGGATTGGAAATTCTTTTCTTTGGTGTTATAAGCATCTAGAGTTACAAATTTCCTTCTAAGCATTGCTTTAGTTGCACTCCATAATTTTCAGCCCCTTTTAGTTTTCATTCAACTCAAAATAATTTTTGATTTCCTTTATGGTTTCTTCTTTGACCCATGGGCTGTTTAGAAGCTAAATGTTTGGCACAAATTTCTTTCTGTTGTGGATATCTAATTTAATTTTGTTGTGGTCAGAAAATATACTTTATATGGTTTCAATTTTTAAAAACCTATTGAGAAGGGTACCTGGGTGGCTCAGCCAGTTAAGCATTCAACTTCATCTCAGGTCATTATATCATGGTTGGTGAGTTCAAGCTCTGTATCAGGTTCTCTGCTGTCAACACAGAGCCCACTTCAGATTCTATCTCCCTATCCTTCTCTGCCCCTCCCCCATACTCTCTCTCTTTCTCGCTCTAAATAAACATTAAAAAAAAGTATTGGGAATATTGTGTGGCCCAGCATATAGTCTATCCTGGAGAATATTTCATTGTAAAAATGTGTGTTCTATAGTTCCTGAGTGAGATGTGCTACTTGGTAATGTTCAGTCTTTTATACCTTTGCTGACTTTCTGTTATTTGTTATATTGATAATTGTAGTGGAGTAGTGAAATCTCCAACCATTAGTTTTTAATTGTGTATTTCTCTTTTCAAATCTGTTATTTTCTGCCTTAAGTATGGGGGAGTCCTCTGTTATTTGCTGTGTATACATTTACAATGATTATATCTTTCTAACATATTGACCATTTTAACATAAAATGTTTTTCTTTGTGTCTAATGATATTTATTATATTGAGGTTTACTTTGTTTGATATTAATATAACTACTCCAGATCCATAATGGTTATTGTTTCATGGTGTACCCTTTCTCAACCTTTCTTTTTTTTTTAAATTTATTTATTTTGAAAGAGAACGAGAATGAGGGGAAAGGGAGAGAGATAGAGGGAGAGAGAGAGAGAAGGAGAGAAGGGAAGAGTGAGAGGGAGAGGGAGAGAGGAAGAGAGAGTGAGCGAGCGCTGGAGCTGTTAGTGTGGAGCCCTATATGGGGCTCAATCTCACAAACAGTGAGATCATGACCTGAGCCAAAATCAAGAGTTATACACTCAATTGACTGAGCCACCCAGGCACCCCTTTTTCCAATATTTTACTCTCAAGTTCTTTCTTCTAGGCAGGACATAGATATCACAAAACACCAAAGAACACATGATGTTTTTTCCTCCTCAGCACTCCAAGGATTTAGATGACAAAGCTAATGAAGACACTCTTCCTTAACCAAACAGTTGTGAGAAGAGGTAAAGAGAGAGAAGTTTTAGCAGTCTCATCTTTGGAAAATTTGTATACTTTCCTTTTAGGTTATCTCTGCAATTTGGAATTAAATGTTTAACTGTTCTGAGAGAACACAGATACATGATTTTTAGCTTCTCAGTCACTTTGTCTCTTTCACTGTCATTCTGATTATTTCAGATACTCTATTAGTTTTAAGGATATAAGGAAAACTTAAAAAATGCTTCATTCTTCATATCATAATATTCCTTCACTGAAACAAAAGGAGAATGTACTTTTCTCTTATGGTTTTAAAAACTGTCAACCAGGTCACTGACTGATACACCAACAACGCAGGTAAGTGACATTTTACTCTGAACAATTTCATGACTGTTGGACACTGCACCTATGAGTAATGACTCATTGCTTCTTTTCAGCCACTACTTGTAGACATTTCATCTTTTCCTTGCTCACCAATAATACACTTTTCTCCTAAAGTTTGTGTTTTCAAAACAGTTGAAATGATAGATTGCATTCTGTATGTATAAAATTGTATCCAATTCTAGTTATTTGATTTTTAAGAAATGCACCATTTCCACATCACTCAGGTTATTATTTCCACTGGCTAACATGCAACATGCTGGACACCATGTTAACCACAAAGGTCACAGGACTTGGACTAGAGAAATATAGAAATAAATCTGTATTTCCCAGAAGCTCAGGAAAAGAAGGCTTGAAAACTACCCAAGGAGCTCAATGTGAGGAGCAACTTCTTGGAATGGGAAAAGGCAGACACATCTTTCTCAGGCTCTTCTTTGGGAAGGCTGAAGATGTCAAGGTCAACGTGTCTCCTGCAGACCATTCTAAAATGTCTAAGAGGACCATCCTTCTGCAATGTCATTGCTGAAATTGGTAGTGTCCAAGCAATGCATAATTATCTGACTCCAACCTTAGTAAATTTATGGGCTGTTTTATACTCATCATTTTCCCAGGTCTTTGAATTTATGTCTAAGACACCTTCATTGATTTTTGCAATCTAGGCGAACAAGTCTGCCTGCCACGCCTCATCGGGTGATGACAAGGAACATAGGGAAAATTCTTCTTGAAACTTTGAAATCATATATTTAATTATCCCAACAATTACAGATGTAGGATCGCTCCAATTCTGAACATAAGGCAAGTACTTAATGTTTAAAAGGTTATTACAATTTAAAGTTATTGAATAAGACTGGCAGTCTCTTCTGAATTAGAGCCTTGTCCCAGAAAAGGTCTGTTTACTCATGAACAAGCTCAAATGATTTTATGTTTGCCAAAGAAGCTAAAATGATATTATGCTCCTCAATCTTTTATTATTTACCAATAACAAAAGACATTTTTGTAATAACTTATAATTTGGAAAGCATTCCCATGCCCATTAATATGCTATATACTTGTTATAATTCTGAGAAGTAGGCATTATTGTGCCCAAATTACAGCTGAGACCTAGTTAAGTGCCAGAATCTTGACTGGAATTCAGTTCTTCTGATGCTATATTAATGCACTTCATGCTATATAATAGAGCTTCTATACATTAAAAAATTAACTGCCTTGGTATTCTTACAGCATTTGTATGGAATAAGAATTCATAAAGATTCAGTATATATTGAGAGAAAATAAATTTAATAAGTGAATTCATAAACCATAGGGATTAAGTAAATCTTAGTGCATCTATAAATTAAATTCTGTCTATTTATTAAAAGGGCATTATGTTGAATATTTATTATTATAAAAATAGAACCATAACATACAAAGCAGAAAATAAATTTGCAAAAGACTATGTGTACATAGAATAGGCAGTTCAGAAATAGATACACGAATCTATAGTCAGCTGATTTATGACAAAGATGCCACTAAAATTTGGTAGGAAAAATTTATTTTCAATAATGGCTCTAGAGCAATGAGAAAAAACATGACTCTTGTCCCATTATTTCACACCATATTTAAAAACTAACATGAAATAGCTCTAAGAAACCAAATGCCCCCCCCAGAAAATATTTTTACCAGAAGAAAATGGACTATCTTCAAACCTTAGGGTAGAAAATAATTTCCTAATTGGTACATAAAAGCAATGTACATCAAAGACAAAAAAATAAATTATAGCTCATTGATTTGAGAACTAATTTATCAAAAGATACCAGAAGGAGAATAAAAACTAATCCAGGGAGAGAAGATATTTAAAATACATATGTCAAAAAAAAAAAAAAAAAGCTTAGTGTAGTATATCTCAAAAACTCTTACAAACTAATAAAAAAAGACAAACTTAATTTTTAAATTGGACAAATTTATAACACATAACCACTATACAAAAGAGAATATCCACATAACAAATCAGCAAAAATCAATATAATTAATCATTGATTACATGTAAATTAAATATTCCTTTTAGAATAGCTAAATCTAGAAGACTGATAACACCACTTGTTGGCAAGAATGTGGAGTAACTGGTGCAAGGTGAGGAAGCCAAACTGGTGCAAACAAATTTGAAAACCTGTTTGCCCATATTACCCTGTGATTCAGCAATCACACTCCTAGGCACAGCCATGTATATTCACTAAAAGACACGTGCAGCAATGTTCAGAGAATTCTTATTCATAATAGCCAGAGCCTGGAAGCAACCTAAATATTTACGAATAGAAGAATAGATAAATACATTGCAACATATAGTAGACAGCATTGAAAATTAAACAAGGTAATGAAATATAAAGTGTGAATAAATCTCATAAGACATTATGCTGAGAACCCAGATACACACAAAAAATTCATACAATGTTGTTTCATTTTTATGCACATCAGAAGTAAGGCATAAATAATTAGTCAATGGTGATAGAAGTTAAAAAAAATCACTGCTACCCCTAGGGAAAAGTGTACTACTGACCATTCTAGAATGCCAAGAATGTTCTTAGTTTTGATGTGGGTGACAGTTAGATGTAACAGCAAAGTCAGATGTTGCTTCAGTTTTGATGTGCCTCCTTAATGGCCAATGCCTTTTACTCGCTTTATTGAATCCTGAGTTCAACACCTGGCAATGCTGTGCCCCTTTTTCTTTACAATTGTGTGGACAGTAATGTTGATTACTGAGTTTGCACCTATTAAAACAAAGTTGTAGAAGAGACACTCTTCCATCCCTCTCTCTCCACTTCTTTTTCCACATCTACTTCCATGCAAGATTCTGAAAGACGTCACTAAACACTTCTAGTGTCAACATGACCACAGCCAGGCAGCTTCTTCACAAAAGTTCCTTCTGCAGAAGTTGCCGATAGCATTTTTAAACCATCGGCACTCATAGCAAAGCACTTTTCAGACTTCCCAAAATTTTTCTTTTGAAATAATGATGACAAGATGCACTTGAGGATTCTTGTTCCAATCCATTCTCATCCCATCTTAAAGTGAATGACTTTTAGTTGTCTTTCTTTATCTTTTTAAAATTATCCTTGTTATTTTTATGACTTCACTTTGCAATAAATAAAAATAAGGAAGGAATATCTCTTTGCTTGTACTGAATTAATAATAGAGTTGGCTTGATTCTACCTTTCTTCTTTTCTTACTTTGCTATTTGAGGCATGTCCCAGGGGAAAAATGCCACAGAGACACATGCATTCTCTCTCTTTTACACACACACACACACACACACACACACACACACACACACACACACTTAATGAAAGTCAGAGTAAATCCATTTGGCCATGACACATTGGGTTTTGACAACCAGCACCCAGTGGAAAGGCATCCCAAATATGGCTTTAGAGCAACCATGAGACTCTTTTAGGTATAACATACGTAAAACCAGTCAGTTTCCTATGAAATCTAAGATTTAGAACCCACCTGCATCTTGGAGCTCAGGCACAGTAGCCCTAGTTTCTCAGCACAGACAATTTGTTGAAGGATCCAACCTGCATTGTTCTATTTTCCTCTCTTTTTTCCATTCCTCTATGGAATGGCTCAGAGTGGAGCAATGGCTAAAAGGAGAAAGCTTTATGGTAGCCCTTATCTTAAGCCCAGAGACTTGGCCCCAAACACACCTCTTCCATACGGTCATATTTTCATATCATTTCATTTCCTGGCCCTTATTCTATTCCCAGAGGAGAAGTCTGAGATAATTCCAACAATGTATTCCTAGTCTATCTTTTAAAGACGAGTTCACTATCTAGTAACTTATGGACCTAAACTTCTGATTTGTGATAGGAAAAAAATGAGGTTTCCCTTAATAAATGAAAGTGTATGTGATATAATTGGGATCTTGTAAAGCATTCTGAGAAATCATGGATGGAAAGCATTAATGGAGAATAAATTACTAATTGCATTAGTGGTCTGCTGTGCTCAACTCAGCGTATAACTTTTAAGTATACCTGGCATCTAGTCCCATTACTGTAATTTATTTTGCTTGCCTTCTTAAAAACTTACACGAGTTATTTTTAATAATGCGTTTTCAAAGGTAGACCAAAGACCATCTTCATGATTCTCTCAAGGTATGAACAAAGGCTCAGAAACAGGAGTCTAAATTGGAAGCTTTAGAGGGGATTATTATCTATTGCTATGTTTTATACATCATCTAATTTCCTCTTGGCAACCACAGATTCTGAATTATAACTGTGGTGATCATAATAACAATGAAAACGAGTGACATCTCTCACTAGCATGAGCTATGTTCAGCCCACTCCTTTGTTCTTGAGATGCGGGATCCCCTTTCAGAATCTGCAGAGAGCCTTAAAGAGGATGAAAGAAGGTTAACAAGAAAACAAGGGTTAGAAGACACATCTTTACTTTCTATCATCATGTCTGCCTGTCTCTCCCATCCCAGGATCAAAACGTACACGTGGCACATATGGGAGGGAAAAGATCTGTGTGTGCTTCGTAGAGTTTCATTTCACTCTTTATCCATAATGCCTAGCATTGTATATCCTCAGCACTAGCATTTTTTTCACTAGCATTGATATCCTCCAGCATATGATCAGAATTTTCTTCCGGTAGACAGCTCATTTCTGATACAAGAGACGGTCGTCTAACAGTCTTTTAAATGAAAGGACTAGCGTTTTATTTAGGCCTCCAAGATGTCTAACTGTTTGAGGATAGATAACGAATGAAAAAAACCTAAATAAAAATCAGCAACCCTCCCCTTGGCAGTGCATTTACAAGTTTCCAGTAAGAATTCAATGATGTTCTAAACATTGATAATGATGTTTTCGAATACATTCAACTTCCTGGAGATAAGCAATAATCTTGTGTGCTTCAAACACTTTGGTATTCCCTGTTGAACTGGGCTTTGAAGCACATTTTCTAACATATCTGCAATGCCTCCTGATTTAGTCTGCTCAAGGAAAGGGGATGACCCACCCAGTCTCTGGGGTTCAGTTTTTCCAATCCCTGTCATCGTAAGTGCGTGAGATTGAGAAATTCAGTTGCGCTGAAAAGCATAAAGTAAGGAACTAAGATGCTCATTTTATTCTCCCCTGACAGATATTAGCGAGAGAAAATATAAACTTAACAGTGTCCTAAGGGTTCAGGTGAGATTTTACCTGACTTCTAAAACACCTTAAAAATTAAAAAAAAAAAATTGTTGGCAAGCAGGCCAAGTCGGCCAAGAAGTTCCTTCTTCAATATTTTCTTATGTAAACTCTTGAGGGGAAAAATTGGTACTGCCCTTGTCAAATTAAATAATCACTGCAGACACAGTAACTCCAGGCTGTTTTCTAATAATGATGGCTTGAGGAACAGGCACATCTCGTATGCATAAAACAGATAAAGATAGGATGTGTGCTCTTACATTCATAATGAAAAATGAGCCATAGAGAGTCTAGCTCACTATAGATTTCCTTCATTTCAATCGGAATATTTATTTTTTTGCAAGTGGTGATTTAAAAAACAAAATTTCAAAAGATGTCCTACATTGCCTCCTCTTCAGCCTCAGATTCCTCGGGAAGGGGTGGGAGGTAAGAATCAGACACGCTGTGAATGGACAACCATTCATCATGGAAGATCTTCCAACCTTTTTGGTTCAAGCCCAGAATGAGTAATGAAGTGAGATTCTCCTGCCTTCACACTTATCTCAGAAAAGCTTTTAGCAAACACAAGATGCCAAATAGTATTGACCTTTTAAAAATGTGTTATTAAAGGCATTTCCATTTTCTTGCAGAGCAAACGGTCAACCATGAGAGTTTGGTTATCAATTCACTGATGATGATCATGATGTGATTATTATATGTGATTGAACTTTGTGACACCACGATTTCTCACTTCTTCTTCCAGTGCGGTTTGTTTTTATGGCATTTCTTTTTAAAAAATTTTTTTGAATGTTTATTTTTTGAATGTTTATTTATTTGTGAGAGAGAGAGAGAGAGACTGCAAGTGGGGTAGGAGCAGAGAGAAAGGGAGACACAGAATGTGAAGCAGGCTCCAGGCTCTGAGCTGTCAGCACAGAGCCCGATGTGGGACTCGAACTCACGAACTGTGAGATTATGACCTGAGCTGAAGTCTGACGCTTAACCAACTGAGGCACCCAGGCGCCCCTATGGCATTTCTAAAGAGCTACCAAATGAGCTCAGAGATGGCCAGCAATGGCCTTTTAAATTCAGTTTTAGAGTAATTAAGAGTCCAAGTGCTAACTGCAGCAATATTTTCAGAACCCATACCCCCACATAGGTCTTCAAAGACTGGAGGCAAATTCACAGATTATGACTTACCTGTTTGAATTCAATCTTTCTTTCAAAGAAGAATATAAAACTTTTTTTCCTAATGCACTGTACAATCAAGAACAAATAGGTGAGATGCTTTCAGTCCATAAGCCTATATCTCAACAATTCAATACAAGTGACAACGGTTACTTTAACCATCATCAGAACATTTTATTGTGTGTACCAAATACATCAAAGAACCAGAAAGCAAGAGACAGTGGGCAGACAGAAGAGGGAGGAAAGGAAAGGAGGGTGGATAGGAAAGAAAATGTGTGTTTGTGCATCTCTTCCTGGGCCTCAGATCACAGATGGGGACTCACTGATGCAGTGACTGGCAGGGAGTGAATTATCTATGTTTGAATGGGGGTCAGGTGGGGGATGAATTTACATTCAGGAAAGTCCATTTTTCACACAGAAGAATCATCTAGCATGCTGCAGCACTGCTTTTCCCAGCGCTCCAGAAGGTCTACCCTCTCCTTGGAGAGGTGATTGCTCCCTGAGATAAAAAGAGAGTCAGGAACTAGGAAGAGGGTTGACCTGACAGGCAGAGTGTCAGAATATCTGGGACAAAGGGACAAGGTCAGGAACTGGAAAAGCACCATAGTTTCCAGTGGCCATTGGGAGGCCTGTGAGATACCCTCACAGCTCATAGCATATTCCCTGTGGCAAGAGATGTCCAAGTGGCCTGTGTCAACACCACACAGGCGTCACTACTTCCACACACGTGGCCCATGTCCTGCACTGGACAGCCATGAGACCATGATACTCTGACCTATACTTCCTATTATTTAATTATTGAGCTTTCTTGATACATTTAGACCAAGGGAAGGCAATGACATTACATTTGTATTATCCAAATTATATGTGTGTGTGTGTGTGTGTGTGTGTGTATACACATATATGCTATGCTTATGCACGTATATATATAAAGATGTGTTTCAAGATGAATCTGGTATTGAGATTGAGATAAAAGTTGGATTAAAGAGGAGTTTTCACAAAGAACAGGCTATTCCTGTAACACCGACTCATGTTCACAGGGATTTAGGTAATTGTATGAATGTCATGGATAGAATGAATGGAAGAAACATTAGAGAGACATGTAATACTATTACTTGGCTTTATCAGATTGACCCACCCAAACACTGTAGGGTTTGCAGGCTGGTAGAAATATACCCACAGGCCTACTTGTGGCCATTGTCTGGGGCTTCACACTTTGCTTCCTTTGCCACATCATTCTTGTATTTCAGTCTTCTGTCCCTTTAGCTCTGTACCCATTTCCAGGTGAGCTGCACATGCCCCTTGGACTTAAGGTAAGTTCCACCTCTTGATTTGACATTCAGCACTCGTTCTTGTACTCCTCCTGTGCCTAAGTGTTTCAGATAAACATAGCCCTCACCTCAGCTTCAGCTTCTGGAACAAAACTCCAAAGGTGGCCCATTCGTTTAGAACCTATCTTATTCTTTGAGCCCTTCGGGGGAAAAGCCACTAAGGAAGGACTTACAAAAGGAGCAATTTCAGTACAGATTGAAAATGAGAAGGAAAGAAAAGTCAAAGATGAATTATCTTTCAAGGGCGATCATTCATGCATAGATATTTACAGAGTTCCACTGTATACCAGCCATGGTTTTTCATGCTTCACACAAATTAGGGAACAAGATGGCCAATAGTCCTGCTCTCACGTAGTTTGACTTCTAGGTGGGGGAGACAAACAATAAACAATTGGTATCATAAAAATATAAATGATAGAGCATGTTTGAAGATGGTAAGTATTATAAAAAAGAAGTAGAGCAGGGTATGGGGGCATTGGCACTGTGGGAAGTGGGGCAGGATGCTATATTGAAATGGTTGTCAGCATTGTGAGCAAAGACTGAAAGAGACAGAAGAATTAGCCAACCATGTATCTGGGGGGAAGAACGTTCCAGGCAGAAGGAATAATAGCGGCAGGTGTAGCAAGTTCAGTGAACAACAAGAATGTCAGTATATCTATTTCAGAGTAAACAAGAAGGGATATAATAGGCAATGAAAAACATAGTAAATCTGGGATAAATCTTGAAGGCTTTTGTAGGCCATCATAAGGACTTTGGCTTTCACTCTTAGTGAAATAGGACCCATTAGAGCATTTGGGCCAAAGAGGATCACGATCTGCTTTAACTTTTTTAAAATTTTTTTTTAATTTATTTCTAGGAGAGAGCGAGAGAGAGAGAGACAGTGTGAGCAGGGGAGGGTCAGAGAGAGAGGGAGTCACAGACTGAAACAGGCTCCAGGCTCCGAGCTGGCAGTCAGCACAGAGCCCGACACGGGGCTCGAACCCACGAACCGCGAGATCATGACCTAGGCGAAAGTCAGACGCTTAACCGACTAAGCCACCCAGGCGCCCCTACTTTAACTTTTTAGGGATTACGCTGTATGTGCATTGAGGAAAATTATAAGGGAGGAAGGATAAAACAGGAAATCCCTGCCTAGGGCTCAGCAGTAATCCAAGTGAGACACGACAATGTTCACAGGATACAGCAAAGCAGGGGGTGAGAAGTGAGCAGGATCTATTTTCATGGTTAAACCAATGTGATTTCCTCCTGAAAAAAATTGGATAACGGGTGTGAAAAAAAAGAGGAGTCAAGGAAGAGTCCAAGGGTATTTTTTTGGCCTGGACAACTGGAAAGATAGAGTTGCTATAAACCAACATAGAGAGGACTGGGGTTGGAGCAGGTGACCAGGAGACCAGAAGCAGTGCAGCAGATGTCGAGCTCAAGATGTCTATTAGCTATCTAAGCGGCCATGGTAAGTAGGCAATGGGATGCAGGGGTCTGTAGAAAGGTTTGCGATGGAGACATAGATGAGGATGCTCATCATAGAAACTGTACATAAAGTCATGAGACAGGATGAAATTACCAAAGGAGTGAGTGCAGATGAGGCAGCGAAATGAAGAGCACCAAGGAGTGGGTCAAGGGGCACTCCACATTAAGAGATTCGATGGAAAAACGGTGCTGTCCCTGAGGCAACAAGAGATAGTGTGAGTGTAATGAGAGATGACTGGCTCAATATATGAATTATTTTTTATACATGTTGTGTTGAGGTGAAATTATGAAATTCAGGTGACAGCTAATGGTGCGCTGGTAAATATTAAACAACTGACTTCAGAGGAGGAGCGTGTAATCTGTAGACTCTGCCAATTTCTCTGGTGTGTACACTCCCATCATCCCCAATTTTGAGCTACCAACTTGAAGTCACTGCATTGTAGGGGCTGATGGAAATATAGGACTAAGACTCAAAACAAAAAGGTATTACTTTTTTGATTTTGAGAAATCAGCTCTAGGGAGGGGACAGTTAAAGTGATCGGAAAGAATGAAATCTTCAGAGGACATATTATGATAAACAGGGGATAAGGCAAGATGTGGGTAAATGTCCATATTAAGGGCACTCGAAAGATTTCCAAGGAAGAAAGAAAAGTAAGAAGCTGAATTCCAGAACGGTTTTCTAAACTGGGATCCTTTTGCTACTGTTGTATTTCTTATTTCTTTTCTTCCTACTTTTTCCCTGGTGGGGGAAATTATAACAGACTTGGGTAAGAATTTTTTCTTTTAGTGCCTTAGAGCATGGACACAACAAAGCCTTTTCCGTATCGATACAAGAATTTTAGTACGAACATGTTTATGAATAGTTTTACCCATTTCAGCTTTCCATAAAATAAAATGACATCAGGATATCTACATACTTCAACATTTATACCATTTGGATGTTCCAAATGGTCAATGTGGTTTTTTTTAGACATGTTCAAAAAAAATTTTTAAGGCAACTGACATTTGGTATAAAGGGATGCACTTAACAGCCAAAAGCCCAGTTACACTGATTAATACTATGAAAACCCAATGGAAAACAGGGGTGTCTAGACAGTTTGCTTTAAAAAAATCATGACCTAGGCGAATTATTTTTGAGACAGAGAGAGACAGACATGAGCAGGGGAGGGGCAGAGAGAGAGAGAGAGAGAGAGAGAGAGAGAGACATAGAATCCGAAGCAGGCTCCAAGCTCTGAGTTGTCAACACAGAGACCTAGGCGGGGCTCAAACTAGTCCACTATGAGATCATGACCTGAACCAAAGTTGGACAACTGAGCCACCCAGGCACCTCTAGACACTTTGCTTTTTTGTGTGCAACTTAGCTTCACTGATGAAGAACCCAATCAGAAGTATGGTTAATTCTTAGTTATTTAGATACAAGTCATGCTATGGAAAACTAGACACATGTTATGACAAACATACATGTGACGCAACTTTTTAAAAATGTATGTATGTGTGTTTGTTTGTTTATTGAGAGAGAGTGTGTGAGGGAGGAGCAGAGAGAGAGGGAGAGAGAGAATCCCAAGTAGGCTCCACACTGTCAGCACAGAGCCCAATATGGGCTCTTGACCCATGAGATCATGACCTGAGCTGAAGTCAAGAGTCAGATGTTTAAGCAACTGAGCCACCCAGGCACCCCAACGTGATGCAACTTTTTAAAAACTCTATGTACCTTTGAAGTACAGCATATGTGTGTTAATCACATTTGTAGACTATTTCAAGATTCAAATACCAATGTATTTGTAATTGTCAAATCATGTATTCTAATTTTTTCATTTAAAAAACATGAACACTGTTAGCAGATTTGCTTTGGGCCAAATTAAATTTAGATTCCACCCCCAGTGTCTGCTGGATGGTAGAGAGAAGCCTACTAAATCTAAGGAAAATGCACTAAAAGTGTACCCCACATGCTCATTGGAGCTGTACTCTCAAGAAAGCTTAACCAGTGCAAGCTTGCTATAACACTACAAGTATTCTCAATTTGCAGTTGAATGTTTGTCTTAGTTCTTAGTAGCTGCTCTGAATCAGAAGAGCTCTCTGTTCTCAGGACATTGAAAATTGTGACTTGAAAAGAAAAAAAGCGAGTTATTACATTTTTCCTGGATTGAAAATCACATTGAAGACAGTGAACCTCTTGCAAAAGGCAGAGCTTTGCTTCACTGTTTGGGGTCCTTGTGCAAGCTCCCTCAGGACCCATACCCAAAATGAGGACAATACGGAGACCTGCATGTTCACATAATTGATCCACTTTCAATCGCATAAAGGGATGAGAAAGTCTCAAATTATTAACAGTCCAGTGCTTTTACAGCTCCCACCTACCATGCACTTATCGCTTTCAGATTTCTCCTAATTGAATTACTCAGAGCAGGCCAAATGACCTTAGTTGTCCAAGCACTATTTATCACATTGTACTGTAAATGAATTACATTATTGAAAGAAAATATTCTCTTAATCTGTTTTCCATCTTCTAGTAATTATATCTGCAGTGTCCTAATTTTTCCATGACTTTTCTTTTCAAGAAACAGCTATTAACCTTCAACATAGTCAGTGACCTTGTGTGGATGACTCTGTCCCCTCAGGTGACCTTGAACCAAAAATTATAGAAGCATCAATTGGCAAGTTCGCCAGCATTCAGCAAAGTATGAAAAGGGTAAGAGCTCTTCATTTCCCAGCACTGGCATTCATCATGGAAAGACACATAAAAGAAAGGGCAAATTCCAATGACATGCATCCAATAAATTGGAGACTCTTGTCACAGTAAACGCCAACTCAGCAGTTTATAATCACAATGGATAATACAGCTACACTACTTATTTTTCAACCCTCTAAACTTATGCTTTTAATACAGGATTTTCTGTTTGTTCTTTTTTATCATTAAAAATCCTAAGTACTGTCAGCTATGAGATCATCTTTCTGAGTCTGTTGGATTTCATCTTGACTATTAGTAACAAATCTTTTTTGTAATGGCATCCAATCAAGCGGCAAAGATTTTGAAGAAATCTGAAAGGTCACGTAGTTTCAAGTAGACCATGAACAAACTGAACTAGAGGGGAAATGAACTACCAAATTGCTAATAAACTATTTGCAAATTCAAAAACCCAGCACTTCTCTTGGCAATTTGCATGGCATTCCATTCCCTTTAATGTGGTAAGTGGGACCCAAATTCTCTCGTCTAAATTGGAGTTAAATCGAACAAATCAATGAGGAAGATGAATCATCATTCCTAAATAGATTTACTTATGAACTAAGAGAGTATAGTTCAATACATATTGTATTGGTGTCAATAGAGTGTCCATACTAACTGATGTTCTCTGTTATACGTGCTTGATTTTTTCCAGATAGTACGAATGCTGTCATTGAAATGCACATAATAACGTGAAACACACTCACAGAGATTTCCATGCACAGTCAGGCTCTCTCATCTCCGTATTACATTTCACCCAAGTGGGTTACTTAAGGGAGAGCAGCCACATAGAACAAACACTGGCCAAAAGGAATCACAGGTATGGGGTTAGGTCCAGCTCTCTGACTCTTGCGAATTCTATTAGACAGTCACTCAAATTCCCTGGGCTTCTTCCTCATTCATAAAACTATCTTTGAAGTCATATGATCCTATTGGTCTCTGTTGCTACAAGTAAACACCAGATTCATGCAGGTTTTTGCTCCCTCTTTTCCCAAAGCAAAACTAATCAAAGCAATAAGTAAATAAATAAACACAGAAAAGGGGGCAAGAAGACAAAAATGGTTCTAGTTTGTGTCTGAGACACGCTGAATTTCCTGGTTTTGCATGCCTGCTCTCCAAGCCCTGTGAGAGTATTTGCTAGCAGTGAGAACCCATGTTCTGATGCTCTGATGATGCTGTGAATCCTATTAAACAATAGGATTCTTCGATTTCTGGATCTTTTCATGGTTCATCTCCAGTGATCGTAGCATACATATTACAACTGGAACAGTTAGCATTTCTGGTTCAGGACTGGTCTACATTATGAGACAAATATTTCCTCCACCTAAAATAGAGCCCTCTTTGAGATCATTCTTCAAATAATTGCGATTTATGGAAGTATATCATCTCTGCTGCTAGATCCATGGAGGAAAATCATTTCCAGAGGTTTGTTTTCTGAAGCATTGTCCATCTATTTACTGTACCAACAAGAGAACAAGAGAGTCTGACAGTTCTGTTTTTCTGAGTAAGGTGCTCTTAGGACATTTCTGATCCTGAGGCACAGCCATAGGTTTCCTGCTACTGATTTTCACGTCCAATTTTGAGTTGCATGAGCTGCATGATGTGAAACCAATCCTCACTACATGCCACTAAGAATGTCAATCGGTTTTCCAGGCTGTTCCTACTCCCTGCCTCCACCCCCCTGAGGCTGTGCTCTAATCATCTCACATGAGCCCTGGCTGGTCTCCATGCCCATGCATGGAGCTGGACTCTAAACTAGACCCGCTGACGAGACTAAGGTCTCCTGCCCATATGATGCCAGTTTTGGCATCTCAAGGGCTTTCTTGCCTTAAAAACAAAATTCCACTTTCCTAACTGGTGCCCCAAATTCGTTTAAGAGAATAAAGACATGCTTTGACTCTGTACATGGTTTCCTGGGAGAGGAAACATGTAACCTGAAATCTATAGAATTGATTATTCTGACACAATAAGATCAAATCCTTTCCTGAGGAAGGACTTTGATGGGGGAGCTCACTGGCTAGTGAAATAGGAAAGTTTTGTACAGCAAAAGTAGGTGAAATACCACATATTTTGCTCCCTTTTGCTTCATTATTATTTGTAGTAGGAGAATGATGTTCATCTCATGAGGTTCTTCAGCTAACTGATGACAATAAATAAACACCATGTACCCAGTCACTCAAAAGTGAGAAGTAGAACTGTGAAAAACACTGGTAAGCTCCAAAAAGCCTCTCCTTTATAAAAGCAATGAGAGCACTGGCAAATATCATCAGAAGTTGCTTCTTTGTTACTCTGTATATTAGCTGAAGGCTTGCAACAATTTATAAAACTTTCGTTGTTGTTGTTAAAGGATAAGCCTTGTTAAGAGGAGCAAGTTTCATTAAGTTTCATCATGTTTTTTATTTGCCCTATTTCTACCCCACTCCTAAATTTGCAGTACTCTTGAAAACTGACAGCCCCGATCACTGTTAAAACCAGCAGTCTGGCAGCCATCACAAGGGGCAGAATGGTACTGGAGCTTCTTTAAAGCCCTATTCCTAGAGAATTGATCATCATTTGACCTGCTTAGTGGTTCCCCAGAAAACCTTATTTGCAAGGATATCTTTATATGACATGACCTGAAGCTCATCCAGTGTGAAAAGCCTTTGTCCCAGGTGTATTTGTCCCCCTCCCGAGAAAATCAGAGGCAATTGTTTAACACTGCAGCCACCTGAGGCAGTGAGGGACAACAGGAAAATGGACTGGGAAGAAGCTTAAAAGGAAAAGAAAGGGAATGAGATGTCCATAGGAGGCTCTGAAAATCCCCAACATATTCCTAGTAATCTAGAAGCCCATGTGCATGTGTGTGGCCATGCATATGGCCAGGACTGTGTGCATGTTCAGGAAGCCCTAAGAAACTCTAACTTCTTACTAAAGTGGACATTCTGTGCAAGCAGAAAACGAAGGCTAAGAAGCACCCCGGCTGAGTGTTGAAGGTGTTCCCTCGTACACATACAGAGCTCCTAAAAAAGACTGGGGGACTTATTAATTCCTGGCACTTAAGAAAATATCTATCCAATTATTATCTGACCATAAAGAGAACTGAGCAGAGACTTCACTGACCACACACACACACACACAAAGAATTCAGAGTTTACAGAATTTGTTCAGTAAAGTCACTGACCAAACACCAACAGCAACCCTAGGGAGAAAGAAGAATTTGATTTCCAGGGTTACCAATTAGATGAGCTAAAACGTTCAATTGTCAACCAAAAGTAGGAGACACACAAAGAAACAAGAAGGTATGGCCGGCCCATACATACAGGGGGAAAAGAGGCAATTAACAGAAGCTGTCTTTGAGGGAGGTTAAATGTTGGGACTTACAACATTGACTTTAAGTTAGCTATTTTATTACTATTTTTACTTTATTTTATTTTACTTTATTTTTTAAAAGTTTTATTTATTTATTTATTTTGAAAGAGACAGAGGTAGAGTGTGGGAAGGGCAGAGAGAGAGAGAGGGAGAGAGAGGAATCCCAAGCAGGCCCTTTGCTTCCAGCATAGAGCCCAACATGGGGCTCGAACCCACAAAGCTGTAGGGGCATGACCTGAGCTGAAACAAAGAGTTGGACATTCAACTGACTGAGCCACCCAGGCTCCCCAAATTAGCTGTTTTAAATATGGTCTAAAAATAGTCACCAAAGAGAGTATGTCAATAAAAAGGCAGAAATTATAAAAATAGGAATTCTGGAGATTAAAAGTATAATAAGGAAATAAAAAATTTACTATAAGAGCTCAACAGAAGATTTGAGCAGTGGAATTAAAAATTCGTGAGCTTTTAGGGGTGCCTGGGTGGCTCAATCAGTTAAGCATCCAACTTCGGCCCAGGTCATGATCTCATGGCTTGTGAGTTCAAGCCCCATGTTAGGCTTTGTGCTGACAGCTCAGAGCCTGGAGCCTGCTTCGGACTCTGTCTCCCTCTCTCTCTCTGTCCCTCCCCCTGCTCATGCTGTCTTTCTCTCTTAAAAATAAATAAACATTAATATTAAAAAAAAATGGTGAGCAAATATTTAGTAGGTATTTATCTCCCACAAAAAAAAACAAAAAACACCAATTTGAAAATATATATGCACCCCTACATTTACTGTAGCATTATTTACAATAGCCAAGATATGTAAGCAACCCAAGCATCCATGGGTAGATGAACAAGATAAAGAAGCTATGGTATACGTATAGAATGGACTGTTACTCAGCCACATAAAAGAATGATATTTTGCCATGTGTGGCAACATAGATGGAGGTACAGGGTATTATGCTAAATGAAATAAGTCAGAAAATGGCAAATTCTATATGATTTAATTTCCATGTGGAACCTAAAAAATAAAAACAAATAAATAAGCAAACAAAAAGCAGAATCAGACTTATAAATACAGAGAACAAACTGATGGCTGCCAGTGAGGAAGAGGTGTGGGGAGATGGGCAAAATGGGTGAAAGGGAGTGGGAGGTACAGGTTTCCAGTTATGGAATGAATGAATCACAGGAGTAAAAGGTACAGCACAGGGAGTATCGTCAGTGGCACTGTGACAGTGCTGTACTGGGACTTGGCAGCCACACTTGTAGTGAGCATAAGACAGTGAACAAACCTGTGGAATCACTATGTTGTACCCCTGAAACTACTATAACATTGCCAGCTATACTCTGATAATAGTAATAATAATAATAAAAATAAACAACATAATCAG